>NC_141895.1:5239772-5542803 GCF_030686135.1 Camelina sativa | reverse complement strand
TGGATCCAACATTGACATGCACGACTCCAGCTACGGAGGACATGTGCACGATGCTCCCTGAGCCAGAGGCTTTCAACAAAGGGTGCGCGAGCTGTGAGAGATGGAAAGATGACTCGAGATTTGTAGCCATTATAAACGAATATTCTTCTGCTGTATACTCTGTGGTCGGCTTGGATATATACGTTCCCGCATTGTTTACCTATATATAGAGACAACATGATCTGGTTTTTGTAGATCTATAGCCCGAGGGGAAGAAGCTTATAAATGTATACTTACAAGGATGTTGAGTTTTCCTTGGAAGAGAGATGAAACGGTTTCCATGAGTGTCTCTCGTTGCTCACGGGAAGAAACGTCACAAATAGAAGTGGTGACCTGAAACCCTTTTGCTTGCCACTCACGTAAGCGTTCTTGAAGCTGAGTTTCGTCTCTGGCACATGTGTGGACTCTTGCTCCCATCATAGATAGTTCCTCCACCACAGCTTCCCTATTCGCGACACACAAACACAGTGACTTCTTCCATACCTAAATTTCACAATACAATAAAAAGAGCATATAAATCTATCATCTATGAAAGCGGGAACAGACTGACCCGATGCCTTTAGAGCCACCAGTGACAAGAGCGGTCATGCCTCCAAGACTCCATCTAGAAACCGTTGCCATTCCTATTTTTCAGCCAGTACTAACGGTTTTTCACCAACGAAGGTCACAGATCTTATATAGACTAGTTGTGATAGTTTTGAATTTTTGAAACCTTCAATAATTATAACAATAGTTTTGAATTATTGCTAACTGTTCGACTTCGACCATACGTATCCATGGTAGGGTATACCTGGCTATGTAATCTGAGTGGAGAGGGTAAATAAAAATGGACAGCCGGCCCACAAAAAAGGACGTACAAACAAATTTTGGCGAGTTATGAAGATATTTTATGTTTGTTCAGACTGTATGTAGTTTTGTTCGGAACTTTTATGCGCTCATAAAAAAAAACTCAAATGACTTGTGTACATATTGAGAAAATAACAAACAAACCATATGTTTGACAAAGAAAAAAAAAACAAACCATACTAATAAGAGATTATAAAAATAATAGTTATCAAAACTTTAAGTTAGTAACAACTGGATCTTGTGGTCTAGTGGGTAAGGAGACGGACTTGGTAAGCCAACACGTATCCACGAAGAAATTTGTCTCTGCATTTGTAATTCTTTTGTCTCTGCATTTTTTTTAATTTTGTCACCCTAATAAAATTAAGTAAATGTTCTATCAAATAACTTTTTTATGCAATATATTCTTAATGTACTAGCGATCATCTCTTCTTCTCCTACAGTTATGCTTCGGAAGTTTGGGCTGCACTCACTCGTGAAATTCTTGCTCTCGTCTCAGGCCATCAGTCTGATGGACATGACGGTTTCCTCACTCGTTATATCTTCCAAGCTGTGGTTCACACTATTTGGAGGGAGAGAAATGGGCACAGACATGGCGAGGCTCCAATTAATGCTGGCCATTTGGTTAAGAGGATTGACCAACAAGTAAGAAACCAGCTTCTCACTATTCAGCGGATGGGAGATCGACGTAATGACCAAGGATTACAACTCTGGCTCCACACTATAATTTGATCCATTGTTTCTCTTAGTTTTTCAGATTAATTTTTCTGCATAATTACTATCAATCTCCCGCTGCAATCGTTGTAAAAACGTTTATATTTCTTTGAATATAATGTACAAGAATGTGAAAAATGTTATTTGAAATTATTGATCCCAATCCATCCAAGCTATTTAGTAAAAAATAAATCGATTAAAACTATATAGAAATGCTATAAAAGATGTTACAAGCAAACTTGGTAAGTCGAGTCGATCCAATTATATATTTTCATATCATTCCAAATCTCAATTAATCATAAATCTTTAGACACAGAGAACAATAGAGGTTCTTCATCAAAGTGGTAAATAAGTTATCAAAAGACACATGCAGGGAATTGTTTAAAGGACCATTTAAATATTTTTTCACTGATAAATTATTTAAATGACAAAAATATATATATGAAAAATTAAAATAATACTAAAAATATCATTATTTTACATTATTCAACTAGAGTTTGATACACTGAAACAAATGATTCATAAGCGCCTTCAAACGGGAACAAAAAATAGGAAGACTTCTAGATAGACGGGTGGTTGTCCTTTCATTTTTGTGTTATGACTAACAAAAGTAAAGGTGATCTCCTTAATGATGCTAGATACTGCGAGTTTATAGTTCCAAAAAAAAACAAAAACTCAGTAAGCTTTAAGAATTACAAACAATCAACATCAACGGTTTAGTGTTGAGGCTTAAAAGAGAAGCCATTGACCGTGGCACCTCCATCAACGCAAATGGTTTGACCTGTTATATAAGAACCTGCCGGAAAACAAATGAATGCCACAAGCGATGATACATCCTTTCCTACACGCATTAGTGTCTTACTCTCCGCTGCTTTTCTAAATTCTTCATCCCTAAGATCCTGAGAGATTTTCCCCTTGAATTTAAATTAAGAAGTAATCTTATATAATATGAGAGGTTTTTCTCAACTTTTGCTAAGGAGATGACACTTGGCTTATTATATTTTTGACACCTGTATTTTTTTTGTTTGGACTTAATTAACTATAGTTTGGACTTTGATAACTACAGGCTCATAAAATCAAAAAAAAAAAAAAACATCAATATTTTCTTCTCCCTTTTTTAATCATAAACATATGCAGCCCCAAAGAATCTAAGAATCTAAAGCCACCTTATATTAGTTTGTGGTTGGTTTCATCTTGGAACTATATCAACATTAAAATTAAATTTATAGGTTTGAATTCTTGGGTTTAATTTCTGTGTTTGAATCTGTGACAACCCGATCCGCGGACTCCACTAGCCCCCCCGTTAGCTGCCCCAACGGACCGTCCGTGGACCCTGCTAGCCGCCCAAACGGACCCCAAGTTGGCCTTGCAGAGCATCGATCATAACCCCTCACTGTGGATATCAATTAGTGACAGCTTGCCCTGTGGAAAAGTTGTTAAAAGGTGGAGACCAGTGTTCGAGGAACGCTTGGCGCACCAATAACCTACTGGTGGATTGAGATATCCACAATGAGGGGTTATGATCGATGCCTTGCAGGGCCAGCTTGGGATCCGTTTGGGCGGCTAGCGGGGGGCTAGCGGGGTCCACGGACGGTCCGTTGGGGCAGCTAGCGGGGGGCTAGTGGGGTCCGCGGGATGAGTTGTCACAGAATCTTATATAATTTTCACAGGCACAAACGAAATCAAATTTAAGTCAGATGGTGGGATGATATTATTTAAGTAAATTAGTTTAATTTTTTCTTAAAAAATTTAAGTATATAATTAAAATTTTGAGCTTACTTTCTAGAAAATTACGTAAAATTGTGAGATAGTTTTGATCTAATTATATAATTATTTTGTTCGATTCAAACTTATTATAAAAATTATAAGTATATAATTAAATTTTTGAGCTTACTTTCTAGAAAATTACGTAAGATTGTGATATAGTTTTGATCTAATTCTATAATTATTTTGTTCGATTCAAACTTATTATTTCAAACGTCATATTTTTGAATTACATAAAAATTTATAAGTTTTCATATTAGGAATTTCAGAATAAATTATGAACATAATAAGTTATGTTTTGATTTGATATAATACCATCATTTTATGCATTGCCTTATATCTACTCATTGTTGCCTCAATTTTCACTTTTGTTTATATTACTTCTCATTTTTAATTTATTATTTTGATTTACTTGCGAATTTATGATCATTAATATTTGATTTCAATCCTTCTATCTTTTAAAGGCTCAAACATTCTATAGAGTTTAGTTTTCTAAAAACAACCTATTACCATACAAACACATCCTTTTTCAGACTATTGTGAAAACTAAAACATTTACTTTCTATTATATCCTCGATTCAATCTCCAATTGAAACGACCTGACCCTTTTTTGTTAATTAATAAATAATAAATACACTACAGTTAGTGGTCTCATACCCACTAGCCACCTAACCACAAACACAACCAACAGCGGAAATAACAGATACCAATAACCAATAAATAATCCAATCATAATCCAATAACCAATTTTATTTCCAAATCATAAACTAATGATCCAAATAGCATAAACCAGAGAACCAGTAATCCTAAACAACATTCTAGGACTCAACTCTAGCATCCTAACAGAAGCCAGACAACCAAGCCAACCACTAGAACATCCCCCTCTTCATTGCCTTGATTCCACGATCACACTTTGCCTTTACCTGCACCACAAACACAAATTGCAATTCATGAGTATTTTATAAACACTCAGTAAGGCAATCCTCCCATCTACTGGGTTATACACACAAGCAATAGAGACATCTCTAACCATCAATAAACAATCAACAATAATAAACCAGGACTCAGCATCGACCGACACCAACATGCATCGACCAACACCAGATGGAGGTCGCGTCGACCGACGCAAGATCTGCATCGACCGATGCTCCCATTGCATCGACTGACGCATGCTCGACATAGCACGAAAACCCTAGATTTTACGCGCCGTCCTTGCATTTGCATCGACCGACGCACAAAGTGCATCAACCGATGCAATGCCGAGCATCGTTTTCCCCCAAAGCTTCTCGCCGGATCTTCATTCCTACAACCACAAAACTCGATCCCAAGCCACAAGAAAGCTTCTTAACGTCCCAAATATCAATCTAACAAGTCTAACAACACATAACACGCAAATTAGAGAGATATCTAGCTTAGATAAACCATGGTCCTGCACTTACCTTTGCGAAGAAGTTTATGAACCTTAAACAATCAAGAACACGCTCCTAGGAAGCTCCTATAACGTCCTAAGTCTTAGATCTGACCAAAAAAAGCCACCAATCCACAGAAAATCACCAAAAACACCAAGAACTCTCTTTCTCTCTTTTGTTTCTCTCAAAAGTGGCCAAAACAACTAATGAGACCAAAGAAACGACTGAAGGGTTTTTCCCCTTTTTCCCTTTGCCCGAAACGCAGCGTTTCACTTAAACTCGTCCGCAGAAAACAACCTTGCATCGACCGATGCAATCCCTAAACCGGGATTTCAGTTCGCGTATGTTACACCAACACAAAAAAACACCGGTAACAATAGTATCGTTGTTCGGATCATCCGTTTGTGGTATGTTCCTAACTTTAGAAGAAATATTATTTTACTAAGTTTTGAATAGTTTCTCCAAAATTGTAAATTATTTTTTACTATTGTTCATCTTTTGATGATTTATGCAATCATTTTAAAATATTTATTTTAGGAAATAAATAATTTCATGTGTATTTGAGTTTAAAAGAATTTTAATATATAATGATGATGGGCATCATATTCTTAGAGTATGAGTTGAAAGAAGCCTTGCTATATTATATTATCTAATAATAAAGTAAAGTTTTCTTTTGTAAAGCTCCAAAAGATTTTCATTTGATGCTCTCTTTTCTTTCGCAAGTGCCATTTTGTTTCTTTTAATTTTTAGTGTAACAAATTTATTCAATTGAATTTACATAACAAAATTTTTGTTTAACAAATAATTTGATGATTAAATAGTTTAAGGATATAAGATTATAGTATATATATTTGGGTTGTATAGGATAATGTCGAGTAATAATTGGCTGTTTAATTTCCACACTTTAATTTTATAATTCACATGATCTTGATATTAAATTATTTTATTTCATTTCCAGTCCATTTAAAATAAACTAAAGTATATTTTAATATATAATTTTTAAATAACTAAATGCGAATTGAATGTTATTTTTTTTGAAAAAGAGATAACTGTATATATTTCCGTTTAAAGAGAGAAGTGAATATATATCTAAAGTCATAATTTGATTAGCTAAGATGTCCGTTCATAGTTATATAATTATAATATACACTCACTGTATCATAAAAGATGATTTTCTAGGATTTTTTGTTGTATCACAAAGATTAATTTTCTGTATACTTGTATTAATTAATGTTAAGAAATTGTAAATTCCAAGAATCATTAAATGAGAATTTAAAAGTTTAATGAAATACGTTATAAAATATGTTATTATAAATAAATAATGCACTTATTGCTATACATTAAATATTTTTCGTAATTCATGTAAAAATCCTAGAACATCAAACTTTATGATACAGAGGGAGTCTAACTCTTGAATATATAATTAAAACAATAGACAATTTTAGTTATTAATTCACAATAATGTATTTTTATAAACCTGATACATTTTTATTAACTTTTCTATTCCATCTCATCAATCCCATATTTTGTACTAACTCTCATTTTTGTAACTATATAGTAATGCAGTGAATGATTAATAATAGTATTTAGAAATATTACATATATAAGAAAATATATTAATATGTAATGATTGCATTTATAACTCTCACATAGTTTATGTGACTCCTATACAATGAAATACTCCATCTGTTTTAATTTAGTTGTTGTTTTAAGTTTTCAATGAAAATGTTTGGTGAATATTTCAGTTTTATGTTTTAAAGTTTTGACCAATGAAATATTTATAAAATATATTAATATAGGGTAAAACAGGTAATTTAATAGTTTTTTTTTTAATTTGTGTGAGAAAACTTTAAACGACAAATAAAAAACCGGAGAAAGTATAAATTACATTTACCTAATTGATATAAATATTATTGCTTTTATTATCCAATCAGATAATAAATTTTCTATATGCTCTTAACTACAATTTCTCTTATAAATAGAAAGATACACATTTTACTAATTCTCATATCTTAAATCTTACATAATATTTTATTTTATTAATATTGTTTTTTAATTAACTAATAATCTCCAAAATTACAAAAAATATATTCCAATACAATGTAAACTAAATCCGTGCGTAGCACGGAGTAACTACTAGTAATATATAATATTTGGCTTAAGTTAAAAATCACATGTAATAATTTTATTTATCAAGGAAAATTTTGTATTTATTTCTAATTAATGGCCTTACATTGTTAGCTAAAGAAGTTGCTATGACCCATGGACACAAAGAGTTAACCCTTATGTTATCACTTGCCCACTCGCGTGCTAAGTTTCTTCCTAGCTGATTCATAGCTCCTACAACACACATTTACACAATTAAGTCTCGATGCATCATTCATTGTTTGAATATATACATGTACCTTTAGTTGCTCCATAGATGGATTAGCCGGTATGCACAATTCCAGCAATAGAGGACATGAACACGATACTCCCTAAACTCGAAGCTTTTAATAACGGATGTGCGAGCTGTGAAAGATGAAAAGCTGACTCGAGATTTGTAGCCATCAGAAACGAGTAATCTTGTGCTGTAAATTCTGTAGTAGGCTTTGTTATACCCGTTCCCGCATTGTTTACCTACATATAGACCCCAACCAAAAACAATAAATGATCGCACAACATAATCACTTGATCTTTTTTTCAGATCCATATGGGTCCTGCTATGATACATCAACTTACGAGGATGTTGAGTTTTCCTTGGAAGAGAGAAGAAACATTTTCCATGAGTTTATGTCGTTGGTCACGAGAAGAAACGTCGCATATGGAAGTGGTGACCTGAAACCCTTTTGCTTGCCACTCAAGTAAGCGTTCTTGAAGCGGAGTTTCGTCTCTGGCACATGTGTGAACTCTTGCACCCAACATAGCTAGTTCCTCGACCACAACTTCTCTGTTATAGCCCACATGCAATTTTAGTTGATACATCATTAAGCTTTTCTCTTTTTAGGGTTGTCTCGATTATAAACATCGGAATAGCATCAAAAGATCCACAAAATAAATCTATTATTGAAACGAGAGAAGCATTGAACTAGAAAAGTAGGTAAGATAGGAGAACGTGGACTGACCCGAGCCCTTTCGAGCTACCGGTCACAAGAGCGGTCATGCCTCCAAGGCTCCATCTCGATTTGTCTCTCAAGTTTTCTCCTGGCTTAGCCATTTCTAAAAATCAGCTTCTGCAATGAAGATCATAGACTCATAGTCTTATAGAGAAATATCACTGACCAAGTCTAGTTGTCAGGTTGAACCAAATCAGCTTATGCAGTGAGGTCATAAACTCATAGTCTTATAGATAATTTTACGTGATGGTTTTGAACTTTGTCTCATCTCAAAATGTAAATGCGGATGAGACAATAATAAAGTGCAGAAAGTAAAGAACACAAGAACTTTGTTAACGAGGTTCGGTTTTTCTACTCCCCAGGACCACGCCTAGATTTCGATTTCACTAGAACAAGAAAGCAAATACAACCTATTCTCAAATGCATAAATCAAGCACAACCCTCTTAATTCACCGCTCCGTTCTACAACATGAAATCTTAAGGATAAATCTCTACCCTTAACTAAACCCACGCCGAGCCTAGATTCAAACCAAGATAACCTAACATTGGGCTAAACTCCCCCTGATCCTAGACTTCAGATCTTCAACTCTCTTGAGCAACCTACACACACACGTCATACGGACGAACAAAGAACCTTCAACAACACAAGCACCAAACCACGAAACTAAGCCGCACACAATGAGAAAGCTCTCTAGGGTTTTTCTCTTTATCTCTCAGCTCTCTTGCTTCTCTAGGACGTGTCCAACATCTCTTTATATATCCGTCAAGACTTCCTAATCACCATAGAAGAAGATTTCCAAATTTCATAAGAAAATGCCTTTTTCCTTTTTGCTATTTTCCTTTTCTTTGTAAAACTCCAATTTAATCAACCCAATAAATAGTAGTTTTCCTCTTCAATTAATCCTCAAATCGTCCTTCAATATTGTCTTTTCAAATCTTCTAGAGACTTCTCATGCACATAAAACAACATCAATCCTGTATCACGTCTTGAATCACATAGACACTACTTCAGCCATCCAATACATCTTCATTCTCCCCCTTTTTGACTATGATTGTGAACTCATCAGTTCAAACACCTAACCAACATCACCAGACACATCTTCATTCTCCCCCTGAATGAGTCACAACATGATCAAAAACTAATTGGAAAATTCACCCCGCTTTGTAATTCGCGGTTGATAGTCTAGTACACCACCTCCATAAAACTCATCTTTTCTAACCCATATCTTGTTGCGCCTTAGACCTCCATGATTGACTCCTTGAATGAATCTGAAACAATTCCTCTTAATATGTGCTTGAACTCCACAATGATAACATGTAGGACCTTGAAACCTTACATCATAAGCATTCTCCATTCGGCTCCTCTCTCTCAAAAATCTGAAACATCTTTGCCGAATATGCCCAACAACACCACAATGATGACAAACAGGTCGGAAAACTTGTCTAGGTCCATTCTGCAATTCAGAAATTCTTTTACCATGCTTTCACAAATACAGTCCCTGAAGCAATCTTTGAAGCAGTCTCTATTACAGTTGCAGTTCCTGATGTAGATGTGATTTTTCCACTTGAAACAAACACCAAATCCGGTTTTGAAACTTTTCCTTCATATCCAAGGCCACACTTATTTGTCTTGCTAATATTCAGAATATGATCCAACTTCTTTGTACCATTATTAAGCATCCTCAAATTCTTTTGAGTTTCTTCAAGTTGCACTTTAGCTTGTAATGCTTCTTCTTCCTTCTCTGTTGCATGTTTCTCTACTTCAACGATTTTAGCTTCTAACTTGAGCTTCTCCTTAATCAGAACTGAATTATCCTCAATTACCTTAAGCCAATGTGCATACAACTTCTCATAACTCTTACCAAGTTCTTCATAACTCATATCCTCTTCATCACTATCACTATCAGATTCGAGTTCAGATGCAGTTGCCGGTTTTGTTGCACATTCAGAAGCAGTTGCAGACACTGATTCAGAACTATCTTCAAAAGTTGTAAACGCCACAAAATTCTTCAGTTCTTCTTCTTCATCTGAATTAGTTTTTGAATCACTAGTAACAACATTCATAGCCTTCTTCTTATGCTTTTGTAGATTGGCACAATCAGACCATACATGACCGTATCCTTTGCATTCAAAACATTGAACATTCTTTGATGAAGTTTCCATCTCTTCACCCATTCTACTTTTCTTCTCTTCGCCCTTACGCTTCATAAATTTAGCAAATTGTCTTGATAACATAGCCATTGAATCTTCACAAGATGATACCTTAAGAACTACTACAATGTCAACTTCCTTCTTTATTGCTTCCTTAACTTAATCATCTTTCTTCTTTACTCCTTCAGCTTCATATGCTTTGCTTAATTCAAAAGCTTTAAGAATCCCAAACAAACTCATCAAAAGCCATCTCATCTAAATTATGGGCTTCTTCAACTACAGAAATTTATGATTCAAATTTTGCAGGCAACGATTGCTTCAGCTTCTTTACAAGCTTTTTGTCTTTGTACTGCTTTCCAAGAGCAACAGCTTCATTAGATATATCACATAACTTAGCACTGAACTCAGCCACTGTTTCTTTTTCTTCCATCCTTAGATTCTCAAATTGTGATGCCAACATATCCAACTTTGTTCTCTTAACACTTGAAGTACCTTCAAACATATTCTCCAATGACTTCCATGCTTTTTGAGCTGATACACATTGAGAAATTAACTTGAAGTGGCTTGAATCAATAGCATTATAAATCGCTGTCTTGGCTGTCGAATTACAACTTGATAGCTTTTTCTCTGCAGCAGTCCACTTATCCGTAGGCTTAAGACTCTCAACCCCTTTCTCATACACAACTTTAGGAGGCTCCCAACCAAGCTCAATCGAATTCCAGCAATCTTCATCAAGGTTACTAATAAACGCTTGCATATGAACCTTCCAATACCCGTAATTCGTTGAATCAAGCAACAGTGGTATTGACATAGACGTGCCTTCTCTGTATGAAGTCATCACAACTGATTCAAACCTCTGTCTTACTTCCTGAACTACCCTCACCCTTGATCTACCCGAAACTAGACTTAATCTCTATCGAGAACCCGCTCTGATACCACTTGTAAATGCGGATGAGGCAATAATAAAGTGCAGAAAGTAAAGAACAAAAGAACTTTGTTAACGAGGTTCAGTTTTTCCTAGTCCCCGGGACCACGTCCAGATTTCGATTTCACTAGAACAAGAAAGCAAATACAACCTATTCGCAAACGCGTACATCAAGCACAACCCTCTTAATTCACTGCTCTGTTCTATAACATGAAATCTTAAGGATAAATCTCTACCCTTAACTAATCTCACACCGAGCCTAAATTCAAAAAAAGATAACCTAACCTTGGGTTTAGGCCTGGGCATTCGGTTAACTGTTCGGTTTTGGTTCGGTTGTGTTCGGTTTTGGTTAATTTGGATATAGGAATATAATAACCATTTGGATATTTTAGAAATTTCGGTTAGGTTCGGTTTGGTTTCTTTCGGTTCGGTTAGTTGAAGAGATAACCATAACTAACATAAATTATATTGAAATTAACCAAATAAACCGAATATAACCAAAAGTAACAAAAAATAACCAAATATAACCGAAATTAACCAAAACTACATTACAAAAATATAAAAAGGGGGAAAAATATTGATCCGATTTTACAAAATAGTATTTACCTTATTAAATTCAAAATAATAACTTTTAAATATATTGATTATTTAAAGTATTTAATTGTTTTGAATGTAGAAATAATTAATACTTTAAGTTTATTTTATAGATTTGCCTAATCTTAAGTATATTATTTTGGGTATATTCTAGGTTTTTGGATATTTCGGTTAACCATTTAATTGTCGGTTCGGTTCGGTTCGGTTTCAGTTAGTTTGAACATAGGATTTTACTAACCATTCGGTTATTGGAGGAACTTTGGTTCGGTTTTGGTTTGATTTTTTTCGGTTCGGTTCGGTCGATTATTTGGTTACCGGTTATTTTGTCCAGCCCTAGTTTGGCTAAACTCCCCCTGAGCCTAGACTTCAGATCTTCAACTCTCTTGAGCAACCTACACACGTCACACGTACGAACAAAGAAGCTTGAACAACACAAACACCAAACCGCGAAACTAAGTTGCACACAATGAGAAAGCTCGTTAGGGTTTTTATCTTTATCTCTCAGCTCTCTTGCTTCTATAGGACGTGCCCAACATCTCTTTATATATTCATCAAAACTTCCTAATCACCATAGAAGAAGATTTCCAAATTTCATAAGAAAATGTCTTTTTCCTTTTTTCTATTTTCCTTTTTATAAAACTCCAATTTAATCAACCTAATAAATAGTAGTTTTTCTCTTCAATTAATTCTCAAATCGTCCTTCAATATTGTCTTTTCAAATCTTCTAGAGAATTTCACGTACATAAAACAACATCAATCATGTATCACGTCTTGAATCACACAGACGCTACTTCAGCCATCCAATACATCCTCACAAAATTCCACATTATGATAATAACATTTTTTTCTGTTCGATAAAAAATCTTACACAAAATTAAACCATACGATGAATTTTTTTTTTTTTGTTTTTTTTCAATCGGAAACTTTGAACATTAATATATGCATATTTTTCATGATTATTGTTCAAAATATTCAACGGTTCGAGATGAGTTTGTGTCAAAACCGGACTGGACTGGACGTTGAATTCTATCAATTTTGTTCAGGGCTTATGTATTAAATTCTATCTCAGCATCTCCGTCTCTAGTCGTCTGTATCAGCCAATGATTAAAAACCGGACCGGGCATTGAATAACATAAAACGTAAATCGATTTATTTTATCCAAGTTTCAAAACGTTCAAGGTTATCATGCATCAAATCGCAAAACATTTCAAATTCTGTTGAAATGACAAGAGATCCAGCAAAACATTCAAGGTTTTTTTTTTTTTCTGTTCCACAAATCACAACTTGAATGTTTGTGGTCATATGCAAATTTTTTTTTTTTGATGTTTTGATGTAAGCGCAAAAGCTCTGAAGAAAATAGGAAGATTCGAAGAAATATGAATATTAGCTTGTATGAATGATTAGGCGACACTTCTCTCTGACTTTTGTGATTTTTCATATAATCTAAATTAGATGCATGAGATGCTTTGTTTATATTATCAGGCTATGGATTCCTTTACAATGTTTTAAATTTTTAATCAATGTTTTGTTTATAACAACATAACTTTTTTTATTTCGAAATTTTAGACAACAGATATTGGACTCTCGATGGTTACCACAAGCATATATGCATAAATATCCCAAAAGTCTTCCAGAATTAACAAGAAGACAGTCACAAGCATATATGCATAAATAACCCGTACGTAGGTTTAATTTATATATTGAATATATAAAATCCGATGCATATATGTGTTTTTAAGGCACAAGCTTGAAGGAGAAACCGTTGATAGTGACACCTCCGTCAACGCAGATGGCTTGGCCTGTAATGTAAGAAGCTGCAGGAAGACAAAGAAATGCCACAAGCGGTGAAACTTCGTTTGCCTCTCCAATACGCCCTACCGCTGTCCTCTTCTCCGCTTCTTTTTTAAACTCTTTGTCATTGAGACACTAAGAAATTTTAACAGTAATTAAGATCAGAATATATATATATATATATATATATATATTATTTTTTTTTCATTTTTTTTTCCATTTTCTCGAACTAGGAGAACTTTTTATTTTGGCCTTACATCGTTAACCAAAGGAGTTGTGATGAACCATGGGCAAACAGCGTTAGCCCTTATGCTGTCGCTCGCCCATTCGCAAGCTAAGTTTCTAGCCAGCTGATTCATGGCTCCTAAATGAGTTTATATAATTTCATATGTAAGTATCATAACACAAGGAATAGATTTATATATATTTTAAGGAGGTACATGTATATATATACGGTACCTTTGGTTGCTCCATAAATGGATCCAACATTATTGATATGCACAATTCCAGCAGTGGACGACATGAGCACGATGCTCCCTGAACCAGATGCTTTCAACAAAGGGTGTGCGAGCTGCGAGAGATGGAAAGCTGACTCGATATTTGTAGCCATTATAAACGAGTAATCTTCTGCTGTATACTCTGTGGTCGGCTTGACAATGAACGTGCCGGCATTGTTGACCTATACAAGTATACATAAACACAATAAAAACACAACATGATTTGGCTCTTGTGGATTCCAATCTCAAAGGGGAGAAGCTTATGTATGTAAACTTACAAGGATATTGAGTTTTCCTTGGAAGAGAGTGGAAACGGTCTCCATAAGTTTCTCTCGTTGATCACGAGAAGAAACGTCGCAGACAGAAGTGGTGACCTGAAACCCTTTTGCTTGCCACTCACGTAAGCGTTCCTGAAGCTGAGTTTCGTCTCTTGCACATGTGTGGACTTTTGCTCCCATCATAGACAGTTCCTCCACCACAGCTTCCCTATTCATGGAACACACACAAACATAGATTCTTTCATTATAAATTATCATAGTTCAATAAAAGAGCATATCTATGAAAACAAGGACTGACCCGATGCCTTTAGAGCCACCAGTGACAAGAGCGGTCATGCCTCCAAGACTCCATCTAGAATTTGTTGCCATTCCTAGTTTTCAGCCAGTGACGACCTTTCATCAACGAAAGATCACAGATCTTAAATAAACTAGTCGGCATAGCTTTGAATTTTGAAACTTCCCACCTCACGTACAGACGTACTCACATTGCCAACAGGTCGACAGTCGACTTCGACCACACGTATCCATGATAGGGTATTCCTGGCTGTCAGTTTCCCTCATCTCAAGATTCCAGATCATGGATGATAACCGGTCGTCCCACAAGTAGCCATACGTCCTCGTGAGGAGAATATAAAATGGACAGTCGGCGGCCCACAAGAAAGGACATACGAGTATATATTTAGTATAAAAGTTATATTAAAAGGTTACACTCATAAACTGGAGTATTGTTTGTCAGTTAATATACGACTGACGAACAGTACTCAAAAACGTTATATTAAAAGGTTACACTCATAAGGTTGCTAGTTGCTACGATATTTTCTTATTATTTAAGGTTATAAAGTAATATTAAATATTTCAACTATTATTGAGAATAACTTTGCACCTTTCTACAATCTGACGACACATGGACAGCAGTACTAGGTACCGTCATGGCAACTGACTTTAGGTTGGATCGGAGTCTCCAACCTCCTAAAAAAATACCTTCCAGCCGGTATTCAAAAAGGTAAGCTAAAACAATATTTGGTGACGCTGAGTACCCGATGCCAAAAAGGAGTTTTACTGAAGGTAAAATATTAAACGATTTTTTCTTTATTTAAATACCATTATCATCACAAAATTTCACGAAAATTTTCTATGATTTTTTTCTCTTTTCTGTTGTCTTTGCAGTTTACGGATAAAATTATTAATTTGTTGCAACGAAGTTGTAATGAGTCTTATGACAAATAGAAATATAACTATACCAAGAATAAAAAATAGTTACCAACTCATAAATATACGTACAATATTGTTTTTTCAAACTTATGGATTAAGATTTTAAACTTGGAGATAGATGTGCAAATACTTACTTTGAGATGTTCACTACATATATCTATGTTGATATTCGAATAAAATTAGTAAACAAATGTAATCCACTTCCGCTAAATTGATGAACAAAATCCAATTTATCTTTAAAGAATTCAGTGAAATGGGTAACAAAATAATCGACGGGAGCAAATTTTTATAGGGGGCATTACATCATATAATTATTTCTTTACTAGTCACCCCTTATGACGCTTAGTCCCCCTAGCATCGATGTTATAGCACTCAAACATTTTGCCATCACCTGAGTTCTCTAGAACAATAAAAGAGAATAGAAAACTCTATAAAACTGGGGACTGAGCCGATGCCTTTAGTGTCACCAGTGACAAGCGCGGTAATGATGCCTCCATCTTGAGTTCTCTCAATCTCTTCCAAGCTTCCCCCTTCCTATGCCATACATAGTTATCGGACCACGAGGATTCTTTTCTTCAACGAAGATCAAAGATCTCATAGCGAACTGATCGATATAAGTTGATAGTTTTAAACTTTATAACCTCTCATCTCAAAATATATACACATTGATGACCGTTGGACCACACGTATACTGATAAGCCATATATACATAAGACGTTCGGCACATGCTGAAAATGCAAGGTTTAAACAATGTGGTTAACTACTTGTATGAGAACAGAGTGTCGAATGAATTCATGAAAGTGTTAGAAGCTTCTAGAAAATCAAGGAGTTTCATGTTTACAATCCTATTGTAAACATGAAGAAAAATAATAATTTTCTAATCCATAAAGAAAAAGGAAATTTATAACGTCCCCGAACCAAAACTCTGCGTTTTGGGGTGGGTGTCGATCGACACCCATGGTGGTGTCGGTCGACACCAAGGTTTTCTGGTTCGACCAGATTGAGTTTTTAATCGATTTGGTTTGGTTTGGTTTGAAGAAACCATTGAACCGGTATACTTAAGTGGGTTTCGACGACAAGAAGGGTTTTGGGAGTTTGTCTTTGTCGCCGTTTAACACTTTTGAGAGAGAAAAGGAGAAAACCTTATTCTTGAGCTTTTGAGAGAGATTTGTGAGATTCCTTGCTATTCTTGAGAGATCCCAGGGTAGAAAGGAGTTAGAGGCTTGTTAGGAGGGTGGGATTCGTTGTTGTGGTTCAGAGACTTCCTGCAAAGAGGTGAGTGCATGACCATGGCTAATCTAAGCCTTTGATTTCCTTGTTCTTGCTTGTTTGTTGTTGTTTTGTGTGTTTTCTTGCTGGGGATTGGATTATGCAGGTTCCTAATGATGTTTACGGCATGGGTTTTGAGTATTGGATGATTTGGAGGAGATTGGGAAGCGAGATTCGACTCTCGGCTTTGTGCGGATCGCAATTGCAGGTGGGTGTCGATCGACACCACTTGGTGTCGGTCAACACCAGCAAGAATGGGCATCGATCGACACTATGGGGTAGTGTCAGTCGACACTGTGGGGTAGTGTCGGTCGACACCAATGCCAGTGTCGGTCGACACTATGCTGGTGTCGGTCGACACCTCCCTTCCAGCGAGACGATGTTCGTTTCCGGGTTTGTATGTTTTGTTTGTTGTTTGTTTGGAACATTGGAATCATTGTTGCTTGTGTGTATAGCCCAGTAGATGGGAGGATTGCTTCACTGAGTGTTTATCAAATACTCATGCATCTCAATTTGTGTTTGTGGTGCAGGTAAAGGCAAAGTGTGATCGTGGAATCAAGGCAATGAAGAGGAGGATGTTCTAGGGACTCGATTAGTTGTTGTCTGACATTGTTAGGTTGCTAGAGTTGGGTCTTTAGAACTTGCTAGGTTGTCGGTTCCTTGTTCCTTGTTGTTTGACATTGGAATGGTTATGTCTGGATATTGGTTATTCATTAATATTGGATAATTATTGGATATTGGTTTTTGTTATTCTGCTATTGGTTGTGATTGTGGTTAGGTGGCTAGTGGATATGGGACCACTAGTTGTAGTTTATTATTAGTTATTATTATTATTATTATTATTTATTATTTATTAAAAAAAAACGGGTCAGGTCGTTTCAAAATTGTCCAAATCCCTATTAGTAATAGAATATGTAGTTTGCTTATTGTATAGCCAATGCCTAGTTCTATAAATAGGGGTGCTGAGGCTTGGTGAAGCTTTAGCACAAACGAGAGAGAGTATTTAGCTACTAAGTTTTAGTTTTAAGAAAAAGAAAGTTAAGAACTTAGCGAGAGCTTGAGAGAGAGGTTTTGAGAGAATAGAAAATTGTTTAGAACAAACTTGTAAACAGATTTCCTATTAATCAAAAGGAAGTTTTTTTGAGAAACTCTTATTTCTTCATACAAATCTATAGTTCTTACACTTTCAATTGGTATCAGAGCAACACTTGTTCGGATTACTACAGGTGAGATTCTGCGGACAAGATGGAGAACTATGGAGATCTGATTAACAACAATAAGGTTGTTTTAGATGATGGGAATTATGGGTTTTGGAAGTCAAGAATCAAATCTATAATTGGAGGAATTGATCGACTTGCTTGGAAGGCTGTTTAAGAAAAGTGGGAGGAACCGACAATCAAGGATGAAACTGGAAAGCACGTACCCAAACCAGAAGAGAGCTGGACAGAGGAAGAAAAGAAGAAATCTAAGTTCAATTCTAGAGCTTTGAGTGCCATTCACTGCAGTGTAGGAAGAAAACAGTTTGATTTAATTCAGGGCTGTGAAACTGCGAAAGAAGCATGGGATGTTCTTCAGATTCATTATGAAGGCACCACCAAAGTGCAGAGCTCAAGAAAAGATATGTTAGCATCGAGATTGAGAATCTAAAGATGGAGGATCATGAATCAATTTCAGACTTCAGTTCTAAGTTGAGTGCTTTAGCACAAGAGGCCTTAAAGCTGGGTAAAACTTATAAAGACCAGAAGTTAGTCAAGAAGTTTCTAAGATGTCTTCCTTCAAGGTTCATGGGGTATAAGACAGCCTTAACTGTATCGAATGACTTAGACAGTCTCAGTTATGGTGAAGTGGTTGGAATGCTACAAGCACATGAAATGGAGCTGAATGAAATTAAGAAACCAAAAGGGATAGCTTTAGCTGTAAGCAAAGACATAACTGATCAAGGAGAGGAGGATGTTGTAAGTTTGCTGGTACGAAGGTTTGATCGAGCCTTGAGAAGGATAGAACAAGGTTAAGATCAAAAGAAGGCTGGTTCGTTTAAAAAGACGAGTGAAGACAGAAAGGCTGATATGCAGTGCCATGAATGTAAAGGATATGGACATTTCATTCGAGAGTGTCCAACGAGCAAGCTACATGATGCCAAGTGCACAATTTGCAAGGGTACTGGACATACACACGATATGTGTATAAGTAATTCTAAAACTACAAAAAAAAAATCTGTGATTAGTATTGAGGATGTGTCAGATGATGATAGCAGCAGCGAAGAAGAGTTCATTAATTTGGTGGCGATGGTGGGAATCACTGAATTTGAAAACGGGGAAGAGGTAACTGACTCATAATCAGAAGGAGAAGAGATTCATGACATTGTTCAGAATTACAAAGAAGTACGAGACACACTTATTACTCTAGGAAAGGAGAATCAAGGATTGATAAAATAAAAACTTTGTCTTGAGGTACTGGTCATATATTTACAGAATGAATTGGAGGATGAGAAAAAGATTGCTAAAGGTTCGTTGGATTTGGTGAGAGAAAAGTTGGTTTTATCTGCAAAAGCAGACAAACTTGACAAGGAGCTGTGTAAAGAAAAGAAAAAAACTTCAGAATTACAATCGGAATTGGATCAGCAGTATAGGAAGATTCATATGTTTGCAGGCACAAAACAACTTGATAAGATCTTGAGCTATGGAAGAACTGAGAAGACTCATAGAGGACTGGTATTTACAGAAAACAAAGGAGTAAAACCACAGTTAACCAAGTGTGTATATGATGGAACGTGTCATTCTGAGGAGGAAACAACTACAAGTGTTTCTAAAGATTTTTTGGGCTGTTATTTTTGTGGAAAGATTGAGCACTACAAACGATATTGCTACAAGTTTTGGTAAAAAGTATGTGCTTTAAAGCGTCAAGGGAGATTTTTCTGGAACAGATTTAGAAGACAAGTGTGGATGAAGAAAGCAGATCTATATCAATCAGAATTAAAAGTCGCTTCTGGATCAGGATTTAGATGTAATATGGCCATGATTACTGAGGAACAAGATGACTCAGAGCCTTGGTTTTTTGATAGTGGGTGATCAAGGCATATGACTGGAACCAAGAGTAATCTACAAAATATCAAGAAACTGAAAGGAGGTACAGTAACATTTGGAGATAGGAGTCATGGTTTTATACAAGGCAAGTGTACAACGTGTGATGCTGAGCTTCCACAACTTGTGAATGTCTATCTAGTTCAGGGGCTGAGAGCTAATTTGATAAGTATTAGTCAACTTTGTGACGAAGGATTGTCGGTGCTGTTCACAAAAGTTGATTGTACAGCTTTGGATGAAGCACGAAATGTCAAGTTGTATGGTGTAAGATCTGGGAACAATTGCTACATGTGGGAAAAAGAGTCAATCAAGTGTTACAGTGCTAAAGAAAGTATTGATCTCTGGCATCAGCGACTTGGTCATATGAATACAAGAAATCTTACTACTCCTGTGAATAAAGAGATAGTACGAGGGGTACCAAAGCTTAAAGGGGAAGATAATATGGTGTGCGGACCATGTAATCATGGAAAACAGGTCAAAATTCAGCACAAAAAGGTTCCAGATGTTCAGTCAAAATCAGTTCTGAATCTGATTCACATGGATTTGATGGGACCAATGCAGGTTGAAAGTTTAGCAGGGAAGAAATATGTGTTTGTGTTGGTTGATGATTATTCCAGATATACATGGGTTCGATTTATTCGAGAGAAGTCTGATACTGTAGACAGTTTTAAAATTTTTGGCCTTACAATTACTTAATGAGTGAGGAGGTATCAAAAAGATAAGGAGTGATCATAGTGGAGAATTTCAAAATGAGGTTATGAAGGAGTTTTGTGATCAACATGGGATTGCACATCAGTATTCAGCACCAAGAACTCCACAACAGAACGGAGTTGTAGAAAGGAAGAATAGAACTCTTCAGGAAATGGCAAGAGCAATGATTCATGGAAATCAAGTTCCTAAGAAGTTTTGGGCTGAAGCTTGAAACACTGCATGTTACATAATCAACAGAGTATATGTACGACGAAATACGACTAAGACACCTTATGAGTTGTGGAAAGGCAAAACACCAAACCTGAGCTACTTCCATGTTTTTGGTTGCAAATGTTATATTTTAAATGACAAGGATTATCTTGGAAAATTCGATTCCAGAAGTGATGAAGGCATGTTTCTTGGGTATTCTGAGAGCAGTACGACATTCACGGTGTTTAATCAACGTACTGGTCTTATTGTGGAGTCAGTGAATATAATGTTTAATGATAGGTCTGGTTCAGTGGGAAACGATGGTGATTCTGACAGTGATACAGAACCGGAAAATACTACTAAAGCACTTAATGACGAGTCTGAAGTAGAATCCTCTGTTTCAACGTCAGAAGGGATTCAACATGTTCATAAAAACCACTCAGCATCTGATGTCATTGGAGATTTGAATGAAAAGATGAATACTTGAGGAGTAAAGATAGATTTTAAGAAAATGACAAGCTATTTCACAACTCTAGAAACAGTTTTTTATGAGTGCTTTGTTTCAATGATTGAACCAAAGAATCATGTAGAAGCTGTTCAGGATGATTTTTGGATTATAGCTATGGAGGAAGAATTGGAACAATTTGAGCGTAATTATGTTTGGGAGTTGGTTCGTAGGCCAATTGATGTGAACATCATTCGGACTAAATGGATTTTCAAAAACAAAATTGATGAAAGTGGGGTTGTGGTACGTAATAAGGCTAGGTTGGTAGCACAAGGATACACGCATATTGAGGGAGTGGACTTTGAAGAAACTTTTGCTCCAGTAGCTAGACTTGAGTCAATAAGATTGTTTTTGGGAATGACTTGTATTCTGAATTTCAAGGTATATCAGATGGATGTCAAAAGTGCATTTTTGAATGAGATTTTGCAAGAAGAAGTATATGTTGAACAACTTAAAGGGTTTGAATATCCAGTAAGACCTGACCATGTGTATAAATTAAAGAAAGCCCTTTATGGATTGAAGCAAGCTCCAAGAGCTTGGTATGAAAGGTTAACTAGTTTTCTTATGGAGACGAGCTATATCAGAGGAAGTGTAGACAAGACCTTGTTTATTTTAGAACAAGATGATGATATCATGATGGTGCAAATTTTTGTTGATGACATTATTTTTGGAAGTACCTCTTAGGAGTTGGTGGATCGTTTTGTGAGTAGTATGACTCAAGAATTTGAGATGAGTTTGGTTGGAGAGCTTAAATATTTTCTTGGATTACAAATTACTCAATCTGATCAGGGAATCTTTATTTCACAAAGTACTTATGCTAGAAACTTCTTAAGAAGTTTCAGATGGATAAATGTAAAGAAGCCACGATACCTATGAGCACTTCATTAAAACTGTCAAAGGATATTGATGGTAAGGATGTGGATGTCAAACAGTACAGAGGAATGATAGGGAGTTTACTATATCTTATTGCAAGTAAACCTGATTTGTGTTTCAGTGTGGGTATGTGTGCTAGATATCAGTCGAACCCTAAAGAATCACATTTTGAAGCTGTTAAATGGATTTTGAAGTATGTGAAAGGGACTATTGATTTTGGGATTTGGTATTCTAAAGGATCAAATAAAGGTTTAGTTGGATACCGTGATGGAGACTATGCAGGAAGTGTGACAGATTGAAAAAGCACCAGTGGAGGATGTTTCTTTTTAGGAAATAATCTCATCGCCTCGTTGAGCAAGAAACAGAATTCAGTAACTATGTCTACAGTTGAATCAGAATATATGGCAATGGGAAGCTGCTGCACTCAACTATTGTGGATGAAGCAGATGTCAGCAGATTATGGTATGGATTCAGGAATATTACAAGTGTATTGTGATAACAAGAGTGCTATTGATATTTCTAAGAATCCAGTTCAACACTCAAGAACCAAGCACATTGATGTGAGACATCACTTTATCAGAGAAGTGGTTGAAAGAAAACAAGTTTTGATTGAACATGTTGATACTGAGGAACAACTAGCAAATATTTTCACAAAAGCTTTGGACTTTAATCGTTTTTCAACTCTAAGAAACTCAATTGGAGTTTGTGAGATGTGAAATATACTCAAGATGTCTCAGGAGCTGGTACAGAAGGATGTTGTAATGAGATTTTGGTACAGTTCGATATTGGGGTAATTTAATTGGTGTGTGGTGTTTAATTATGGTTTAGGAGAAAACCGATATCATGGGTTCGTTTTTTTTAATAGAATTGCTTGAAAGATATTGAGACTATTAATATTCTCTTCAAAGCATCGAGTGTATCGGAAAAAAAAAATCGGAGAGGAGGATGGTGAAAACAAATTGAAGTGGGTTGGTGCGAGGAAGAAGAAATCTTCGAGTGACTCGGAATGATGGTGATGCAAATCGACCTCAGTTGATTGATGAATCAAGTGATGTTGAAGAGGATCAAACGCAATCGATGAGTGATGGAGTTTCGGCAACTAATCAAAAGACACAAAAAGAAGGCGAATTTGAAGAAGCAGATTCTATCAATGAGAAAGAAGAGTTTAAGGGAAAGGAAATAGCCTCTGACTCTGAGGATTTTGATTTCGAAGAAATCTCTCTTCGAGAACAAATCAAGCAAAATTAGAAGAAACAAAGGAAAAGGAAACAAGGTAGTTATGATGCGAAGAGGTCTATTTCCAAGTCTAAACGATTGAAGTCTGGAAATTTTAGCAGCAAGAGTGGTCATACAAGGACTCGTTTTCAGCTTAATATTTTTGTGTCCGAAGCTGCTCAAGCAAGGTAATCAGAATTCTTTTCTCAGAAGTTTATAGAAGAAAGACAACTGGATTTTTCTCAACCTGATGAACTAGGGATTATGAGTAAGATTATGGATCTTGGGTTACATACTTTGGTACAAGATCTTCCTGTGTATGTCAAAGAGGTGGTTTCTGAGTTTTTTGCCAATTTGTCGGATAAAAAAGCTAGGGATGGTATTCAAGTGTTTGTTAGGGGTCATTGGTATGAATTTTCTCCTAGTATTATTAATGAGGCGCTTAATCTTGAAACGTTGACAAGAGTTGAGATGAAGCAGATGCAGCTGTTGATCAGCTAAGTAAGAATGAACTCGCAGCAGTTCTGAGTGGCAAAGATAATTTGCCTTGGTCGAGTTTGATGGTTAGAGATCTTCATGGAGATGTTGCAGCTCTCTTGATGTTGGCGGCTTTTAATTGGGTTCCTTCTGTACATAGGAATCACGTTTCAGTCAAATGTGCTCGAATCGTGTATAAGCTGGTTCAGGGTATTCAGTTTGATCTAGGACGACTGGTTTATGATCAAGTTATGGAGATGAATTGGACTGATCCTACTCGGTATGGGATTTTCCCTAGAACAATTTTTGAGACACTTAAGTTTCAAGAAGGTCCGCTTGAGTGGTTGGATGCAGAGGAAGAAGTAGTTGTTGAATTTTACACTAAAGATGTTAGAACTGGGCGTGCTTATTCGGTTAAGCACAAATTGCTTGCTGGAGCATTGGTTGATACGGCTCAGGCACTTCAGCGATTAACTGATGTAGTTCACAGGCTGATTCAGAACCATCCTTTGTCAAAGATGCTTTGAGGTTTGTTTTTTAACTTTTGTGTTCTCAAGCAGGGGGAGAAGTTTGTTAAGAAAAGCAACAATTCTGGGGGAGCTATGAATTCTGGGGGAGCAACAATTCTGGGGGAGCTACAATTCTGGGGGAGTAATAGCATTTTGTCCTCTTGTATACTCTTGTCTACAAAATTGTTATGTTTTGGGTGATGAACTTGGGTTTGACTGGGTTATGGATTGAACAAATGCATGAGAAGCACAAAGCTAAAAAGGGGGAGATTGAAAATGCAAGGTTTAAACAATGTGGTTAACTACTTTTATGAGAACAGAGTGTCGAATGGATTCATGAAAGTGCTAGAAGTTTATAGAAGATCAAGGAGTTTCATGTTTACAGTAGGAATGTAAGCATGAAGAAAAAGAATAATTTCCTAATCTATAAAGAAAAAGGAAATTGTCCAAATCCCTATTAAGAATAGAATAGGTAGTTTGCTTATTGTATAGCCAATGTCTAGTTCTATAAATAGGGGTGCTGAGGCTTAGTGAAGCTTTAGCACAAACGAAAGAAAATATTTAGCTACTAAGTTTTAATTTTAAGAAAAAGAAAGCTAAGAACTTAGCGAGAACTTGAGAGAGAGAGTTTGAAGGAATAGAAAATTGTTTTAAACAAACTTGTAAATAAATTTTCTATTAATCAAAAAAAGTTGTTTTGAGAAATTCTTATTTCATCATACAAATCTATAGTTCTTACACTTTCACATGCGACGGAAGCTTGAATGGAGTAGCACGTGTTCAATTAGTCATATAAATACTCGTTGTTTGTTATTGCTGGAGATTATGTTGTTTGTTGTTGTAAACAGAGTCGTGTAAAACTACTTTGGAGTGAGAGTAATGCTCTAGTTGTATCTAGAGGTTCTTACGGTTATGGTTACAACTTTGTATCATTCCGATATATAAGAGGAGCGATTCGTAGTTTCATTCTTATCATATACGTGATAGGATTTTCCTGGCTAATAGTTTCTTAACGAAGATCACATGTTTAATTAAGAAAACAAAATAATTCTAGATTATGGATGTTGACAGCTCCGTATCCACTAGCACATCTTGACATAATTTCCGGTCGGGTGTGTTAAAATCGTACTATATAATTGGTAACATGTGGTGACCAAAAGAATAAAAATAACAATTGGTAACATGAACAGTTTTCAAAAACTTTAAAAAAATATTACAATATCACGTGTCATACATTGAGATACACAATTATATAGCGAATGAATTAAGATAATTATCTAATTAATAGAATCATATAAAATATACACAAATCTCTATAATATATTTATAATATTTTCTTTGATCATAAGGATCTACGATATCTTTTTATACGCCCCTCAAGCTCAAAGGTGATGAAGTGAAGCGGAAATAAGGACTTGATATTGACAAGTCGAAGTGTTGACCCGATTTGGTGATAAGTTGTGTGATGTTGAGGTGGCCGGCATCAATGATGGCTAGAGAAGGAGATGTGATTTTTTTTAACTGAATTGAAACGTAACAAATAAAATTTTGAATAAGCATCAATGACTTGAAACTGAAAAATAAGATATATGTTTTAATAATTTAAAGAAGCATTATGGATTGATTTAGAGGCTCGTAAAGAAGCTTGAATGATAAAAACATTTAAAAAAAAAAAAAAAAAAAAAAAAGTGAAGCACTTGTTTTAGAGTCAGAGATCTATGACGATAGATCTGAACAAGGAGAAGCTTGATAGCTTAGATTCAAAGGTTCATGATGAACTTGAATGTGGAAGCATTTAGCTTAATAAGAATATAAAATAAAACGAGTTTGATTGTTAAATCTAAACTCGGGAGCAAACCTGCTATGATACCATATTAGAATGTTGATGAGAGAAGAACACCTTAGTGTTTAGGAAATAGTATATTGATTCACATGAGAATGATTGTACATAGAGATACACATTTATGTAAGGAATGAATTAACATAATTATCTAACTAATAGAATCATATTATATCAATTTTACATAGAGATACATAGAGATACACATTTATGTAAGGAATGAATTAACATAATTATCTAACTAATAGAATCATATTATATCAATTTTACATAGAGATACATAGAGATAAACAGATCTTATGCTTACTTCTTGTGGGTATCAGGAAAACAATTACTGAAATTAGGTGTTTCTTCATTGCTTGTAGACAAGAAATACAAAGATCTTATGTATGAGTTCTAAAACCTTTTAACAAATAAAAAAAATACACACCAATTTGTAGGTTTTGTAATTTATGTTTACATGAAAAGGTTCAAATAAATAAATAAAAATCTAGGATATAAACATTTACATTTTCTTATAAATTACATTTCCATAAAATTATCAGACGGAAACGATGGCTCTCCTTTCTTTAGTTTTGTTTTGACATGAAACACATTCATATTATTCAACTATAGTTGATATAGCGAAGCAACCGGTATAACAGGCCGGTGTTCTTAAGACGCTAGAGATTGCGAGTTTATTTGAAAATTAATACACAGTAAACAAAGAAACATAGACACAAACCAAAACGAACAATCAACGTATGCCAGCTAAATCGGAGCCTTGAAAGAGAAGCCATTGACTGTGGCACCTCCGTCAACGCAGATTGTTTGACCAGTTATATAAGAAGCTGCCGGAAAACAAAGAAATGCCACAAGCGATGATACTTCATTTGGTTTACCAGCACGTCCCATTGGTGTCTTCTTCTCCACTTCGTCTTTGTACTCTTCATCATCGAGATACTGATTAAGAGATTTGGGCATAAGTTAATATTCACAAGTTATTATATTTCTTATATTTATATCTAGTATATAAGGAGCTAGATAATTGTTATTTGTATTTATTTCTGATTTTATTGCCTTACATCTTTAGCTAAAGGAGTTTCAATGAACCATGGACAGACAGAGTTAATCCTTATCTTGTCATTTGCCCACTCGCATGCTAAGTGTCTTCCTAGCTGATTCATAGCTCCTAAACACGTAGATTTTTGTATACTCATGTTTATGTTAGTCTCATAATTAACGTGAAGGATCATGTTTAATTTTTGAGTATGTATATACCTTAAGTTGCTGCATAGATAGAACTAATATTGACATGCACAACTCCTGCTGCGGAGGACATGAGCACGATGCTCCCTGAACCAGAGGCTTTCAACAAAGGATGTGCGAGCTGTGAGAGATGAAAAGCGGACTCGAGATTTGTAGCCATTAGAAACGAGTAATCTTGTGATGTATACTCTGTGGTTGGCTTTGCTATACACGTTCCCGCATTGTTTACCTATATATATTTGTATATAGGTAAACAAACACAATAAATACACAACAAAATCGCGCTCTTATACTTTAACTTACAAGGATGTTGAGTTTTCCTTGGAAGAGAGAGGAAACAGTTTCCATGAGCTTCTCTCGCTGGTCACGAGACGAAACGTCACAGACAGAAATGGAGACCTGAAATCCTTTTGCGTGCCACTCACGTAAGCGCTCTTGAAGCTGAGTTTCGTCTCTGGCACATGTGTGGACTCTTGCTCCTAACATGGCTAGTTCCTCCACCACAGCTTCCCTATTCATCATACACATGGGTTGAAACATTGAGATACAATCAAAGATCATATGACAAATATATACACGGGATATTAGGATAGTATATATGTGAAGTATGATGAACTGGAACTGACCCGAGGCCTTTCGAGCCACCTGTGACGTGAGCAGTCATGCCTCCAAGGCTCCATCTAGATTTGTCGTCTCTCAAGTTTTCTTCTATCTTAGCCATTTATGGATATCAGTTTCTTTAATAGAGGTCACATATATATAGACTAGTTGTGTGGATGGACAATAAGAAAATTACGTGATTGTTTTGAACTTTGGAAACCCTTCATCTCAAAATTCAACATTATGATAATGATTTGTTTTCGTTTTTTTTCGATGAAATTTCCACATTATAATCATGAAAATTCTCTGTTCATATATCAGAGTGGAAAATCTTACACAAAATTGAAATTTCCACAGTTAGAATGATGACTTTTTTTGTTAGTTAAAAACCGTTAAAAAAGTTGCACACTATGATAATAATGATTTCTAATGTTTAATAAAAAATCTTAAACATTAGTATATGAACGTTTTAAAGATAATTTTTGTCACATTTGTCAACATAGTGAGCCTTAAAGTCGGATCGCTAATGACTATACTTTTTGGGATTGTAGAAACTTTAACAGTAAAACTAAAGCACTTTGGTTTGAAAAAATTATGATATGGATTTTGGTTCTAGAGACTTTTGACTAATAAAAGAGAACATTTAATTTCGTTTATTTTTATTACATTCTTTGGTTGGGTCTAATAAAGTTCAATAATTCATTGTTACAACAAAGATACATTGCTTTTATTCATCAAATTCACCTCACAAGGTTGAAAACAAAACATTATTTGGGAAGACTTTATGAGTTTGACTTCATGTAAGGAAGACTTTAGAAGGCATGAACGGAGAGAGCTCCATCAACACATATGGTTTGGCCTGTAACGTAAGAAGCTGCAGGAAGACACAGAAACGCAGTCATTGCAGCCACTTCTTCTGGCTCTCCAGCGTGCCGCATCGGTATATTAGGCGCAATGTTCTTTACAAACTCATCTCCTTGTATATAAACAAAACAAAAGAGAAACTAATTAATTTACATGATCAGATAACATTTTGTATAAAAGAGTGTTTCTAAAGAGTTTACAGTTTTAGCAGGAGGAGTTGCAATGACTCCAGGAGCAACAGAGTTAGCCCTAATGTTGTCTCCAGCCCATTCGCACGCCAAGTTCCTCGCCAG
Source organism: Camelina sativa (assembly GCF_030686135.1). Classification (NCBI taxonomy): domain Eukaryota; kingdom Viridiplantae; phylum Streptophyta; class Magnoliopsida; order Brassicales; family Brassicaceae; genus Camelina; species Camelina sativa. Next base: position 5,513,818 of record NC_141895.1, on the reverse strand, counting down.
CTGGCAAATAGCTCCTTTGGTCGCACCATAGATGGATCCAACGCTACATGAGACAACTCCAGCAGCAGAGGAAATGAAGACGATGCTTCCAAATCCAGAGGATGAGAAAGCTGACACAAATGGTATGCAGACTCCAAATTTGTTGAGATTTGATATGAGAAATCCTCTGCTGTGGATTCTGTGGTTGGCTTTGTCACACATGTCCCTACATTGTTTATCTATACATATACCAAATAATTAGTATATTTATCCTAATGTTGTTGGTAAAACAGAGAAGAGAAGACATACGAGGATGTTGAGTTTGCCTTCAAACAGAGAGGAGACAGCTTGCATCAGTTTCTCTCTATCGGTATGGGATGATATGTCACAAACTGATCCTGTGACATTGAAGCCCTTCGTTTCCCATTCTTTTAAGTACTGGTTAAGCTGAGACTCGTCTCTGGCACACGTATGTATCGTTGCCCCAAGGCCTGTAAGTTCCTCTAATATAGCATGCCTAGAGATTCATCAATAACGATAAGCAAAATAAGGGTTTATGTTGCTTGTAACGTAAGAAAATATGACTTGGAAAATGATGGTGGAAGACAAACCCAATGCCTTTGGTTCCGCCAGTGACTAGAGAGGTAATGCCTTGAAGACTCCATCTGCTGCTCTGTTCTGCTCTAGCCATTGTTGTGTGATGATTTATGTTCTTGGTTGATGAGAATTGATAATGAAAGTAAATGGCTATATATAACGAATAAAATGATACGAGGTAATGAGAATGTTCGAAGTAATTATGCAAAGCTAACGTATCTACTGACGTTGTGACTGGTTTGTGGTAGGGAAACAAATTAAAGGTCAAATCCATAAGATAAAACTGGATTAGGTTTGGTTTTAAAAATTTAATTGGGAAAGTGATGATTACGTAACTAGTGATGCCTCTTCCAATAATTTTACTAAAGATGGTTTGGTAGTGATTAGGACAGTGAGTGATTTATAAAGCCCACAATATAAAATATTGGGCTTTCCTCAGCCCATTTATAAATCTCCCAATCTCAAGAAGACATGAACCGTTGGATGTAAAAGAAACTAAAACTGAGTTATGTGTTCAGCCAGAATCTGAACTCTGAAGAGATAGAGTGGACGAACCATGTCTGCGACAACAACACCATCTCTATCTCTTTCAAATTTCAGACCAAGATTTCAAAATCCAGTTAAAACCCACCGTTTATCTCCACTTTCTTGGTCTGTTTCAAGAAGAAAGATCTTGTCTTCTAGGAATCTTCGTCTTCAACAGGAAAAAAAAACCCAACTATGGAGAGTCTCTGCAACTCCAGAAAAAATATCTCAAGAGATCGTTTCTTCTGATTCTTCTTCTGGAGCAATTGTGTCAAGTGGTGACCAAGATGGTGTTGCTTTGATTATACAAGTGCTTCTCATTGTTGCTTTTCTTGCTCTCACTGTTCTCACCATTGGTGTAAGTTTTATCCACATAAACCAAATCTTATCCATAACATTTCAAATCAAAAGTAGGACCCGGATTGCGAGTTTTTAAACTGGTTTTGAGATCATGTGAATGACTTTTTACAGGTTGTGTACATTGGAGTGACTGAGTTTCTTGGGAAGAGGGAGAGAGAGAAGTTTGAGAAGGACGAAGCAGCAAAGAGGTCTAAGAAAGGTGGGAAGAAGAAGGCAATGAGAGCCAGAGCTGGACCAAGAGGTTTTGGTCAGAAGATTGAAGATAATGACTTTGACGTTGATCTTGAATGATTTTGTTCCATTGTTAGTAGAGAGACAATATTGATTTTGTTTGTAAGGTTGATCTGTAATTGTCGGAGCTATGTTCTGTTTCTTGTGTACCAAGGACGTTGTTCGGTATAGACAACAAGATTGCAAAGTTACAGAAACGAAAGAGTTCATCGAAATAGGAAACAAGAGTTTGATGAAACAAAAATTACATAGATGGAGAACGAAAAAAAGAAACACTAAAAACTGGGATTGTCCTAAAAGCATGAACACATTCTCACTTCTACACATATGGCAATGAAACAGCCATTCTCTTGTGTGAAGGAAACCCTAATATCCTCAACATTTATCAACCCATCTTTACACCATTTCTCTGCATTTAATCTCTCTCACTCATCAGCCTAAAGTGGGATGTTTGGTTCTATGTATAGAAAACCGTAAGCAACTACACAATTTTACAGATTTTGCAGAGAAAACAAAGCTCTCCTTCACAATTTTCCCCGCAGATTATTTCCGGTTTAGATCTTACCCTAATTCTCAAAACGCTATGGGAGAGCCATCCACCCTAGTTAAGCTGTACAACACGTGTGGCCTTACGCCAACTGAGGCTGGGTTAGGGACTGCAGAGCCATTCTCCTCTCTGCATATAAGAAAAAAAAAAAAAAACAGACATTGAAATACTTACAGACACCTCTTCAACAAAGTAAGGCGAGACAAACAAAAGCAGCAGAAACAATTTGGGAGTTTGTAGTAGATAACGGTCTAAACTTTAGACCCAAAGAACATATTGTACATACCTCCAGCAGCAACGAGTTTTTCAACACGAGCAACGATATGCTTTCCATAAGTGTATTTCTTTAAAGCATTAAGATGCACTTTAATACGAGTAAGTATCAGCTCACGCTGTTGGTCATCACATGTCTCTAAAACTTTCTGCACTACATAGTTGGCAAACTGATCCTTCATCATCGCCTATATACAAAAGATGAAGAAGCTTATGAGCTAAAAGTTTCTTTATTTACCCCAACCATCATCTGAAAGTATGTGTTTGACAAACCTGAAGAGGCTCGTTTTCGTCAGTTGTGCCCAGCATTTCATTCACCAGCAATTCCCGTTCTTCTGGACCTCCAAAAGTCAAACATTTCTCAACAACATTCGACGCAAACTTCTGCTGGCTCATCTGAACAATCTTCCCCGCTAATTCCTTGATTATTGCAGTGCGCTCATCAGGCTTTCCATGCTCCAATACATGCTGTCAACAAACGTGTTTTAGTTTTGAGCAAACTGTATAAAATAACCAGTTGCAGTATAACTCTTAATTTTTACAAACCTGAATAACATAGTTTCCATACTGATCTTGGGCCAGCATACTAACAGTGGCCATGATTTCGTCCATAACCTTACTCTGTGTATCAGGCTCATGGCAGTGTTCCAATACCCTCTGCAACATAAGACGAGAAGAGTTATACTTAAGAGCATAAGATCAAGAAATGTGTAATCTTTCTTTATTACTAAGAGCAAGAACCTGAATAACACGACACCCGTATGGGTGAGTGGAGAGGGTCACAACATTGCCAAAGAAAGTGGAAATAATAAATTCAATGTTTTCTTCAGGCACACATTCAATGCACTTTTGAACCACATGGTTCCCATTCTGATCGCGTACGCATCGCATCACATGTCCATCAAGTTCTTTCACCATTTTAATTTTCTGGTCCAGATCAACCACCTCAATTGCCTACAAAGGTAAACACAGAAAAGAAATTAAAACTCTTAACTGTTCTTGAGGACCGAATATAGACTTATTGAGAACAACAAAACAGGTGAGAAATAGACTTTACCTTCTGGATAACACGACAACCATACATCTGTAAGCTAAGAGGCAAAACATTGTCAAAGAGTTTATCTGCCAATTCTCTCCTCTGAGGCGGGAGTCCATGCTCAAAGAACTGTAGGAAATAAGCAAAGTCAGGAATCACTAATGTTACAATATCTTAATCCAAAGTAAAACAAAAGAGGAAGACTAAGTAAATATACCTTCTGAATCACATAGTTGCCAAAAACGTCAGTCATCAGGGCAAGAGCTTGAGGCATGATCTCCTCATAAACCATGGTTTTCTCATCAGTTGTTGCTGTCTCAAGTTTCTGCTGAATAAACCGGCTTCCATATTGATCCGAACTGGTCAAGACAACTCCAAGTACGTGTTAGCTTGGGACAAATTGTACATAAGAGAAAAAAGTAGAGAACTTTCCAAGTAATACCTGAACTCTACGACATGGCTAGCTATTTCAGAAAGTTCGAATCCTCTTGTTTTGTTACTTTTGAACTCTTCAAGCATTGAAGATCCAAAACCTTCATCCAAACAAGCATCCATGTGCCAAGAACCTATTACCCCACCCGAATAGTTTCTTGTTGCAGATGGATATCGCATATTAACTTCACCTCGTCTCATTGGGCTACAAGGTGATACAAGAGAATTTGGCAGAAGATGATGAGCCAATGGGCTGCCAGGATAAGACATATTAGACGTAAATGTTGGACTCCCATAATCGCTATGGCTGTTAGGGCTACCGGATTTGTAAGGGACACCATACTGTGAATTCTGAGCTCCAAGATAAGCCCTCTGGAGTTCAAGCATACCCATGTATGAATTACCCATAAAGTTCCTGTCCATTGACGGATCATTCAGATGATCAAGTGAATCAGCATACTGATGATACATTGGGTCTGCCATATGTGACTGCAGACCAGCACCTCCTCCCATCATTCGATTACTGAACCTGCCAAAATTACGTGATTCAGAGAGGTTTTGGCCAGAAGATACATAACCTCCGCCATGAAGTCTGGAATCCATTCCAGAAAATCCCATAGCAGATGCTGCAGAAACATTTTCATACATTGGAGAATAGTTATTAGTTCCAAGTTGGCTAGCCATCATAGAAGCTACAGCTGGATTTAGTGCATAATTGTTCAAATAATAGTTCGCGCTATCAAGATGCTGGTAAGGAGTAGCAAGTCCACCCAGTCCACCTCCATCATTATAGGCAGATCCCTGTGACCCTCGCAATTGTGGATTCTTCCAAGAACCAGTACCGTTATGGGCTTGGTCAGATTTGTTTGGAAAAACGTGTTGATTGACATCATTGTGCCCACCTTGCAGTCCAAACATATAGTTCCTGACCTTTTCGACATCTTGCTCAGCCTGATCCCGTTCATCTAACCCGCCACCGCCTGACAGGTTCATGCCAGATAAAGCATTGACAAGATCAGAAGACTCGTTGAGACCAGTTGTGACACCGTTGAACGGGCTATGGTTACTTCTGTTCCTCTTATCATTTGAACTCACTCTCCCACTCCCAATGGGAGTAAGGCAGGGACTAGGCACCCTAGCAATGGCCTGTGGATCTGGAGTTCCATTTCTGGATAAAGAAGAGCCCAGTACAGCTGCATAGCTGTATGGAGATGGTGCACCAATGCCTCCTTGTGATGCAGATGGAGACAGATTATTCTTAGAGTCGGCATTTTCATCAAAGGCATTACGACTTGCAGGACGGGACGGCTGCTTTGCGGGAGGATTTCCATGCCCCATATCAGCCTGCACAAAAGCAATTCACCAATTTTACACAAGCAAAAATATCTGCATAAAGAAATATACACATACAGAGAGAATTATTTGAGAGAGAGCGCATAAACAAAGTTTTAACAGATAATGAACAGTAGACAACCAAAAGAACCTAACAAGAAGATAGGCTGTCCTAAAGAAGGGGTATAACCAACCTGAAACATATCAGCAAAGCTCTTCTGCTTGCCTCCAAGCCCCAAACCCGGCAAACCAATCAATCCGTTAGCATCCCACTCAGAAGAAGAAGCACTAGTTTTCTCAGGCTCGAAGTCACGCTGCTTCATCTGATCAAAACCAGGTGGCTTAGAGAACAAAGATTTACTATCATTAACTTTTCTCCTATCCCCAACACCACCTATCACGTTGCTACTCCCTTTAAGCCTCTGAGCAACCCTCAAATCCTCCCTAGACATCAAAGGCGGTGGCAACCTCGGATTCAACTTCATATTAGCATAGTAATAAGACAAGTAAGCCGGATCTTTCCTAAGCTCCTCATCATCACAACCAAACCCATTACCCTTATTGCCCCCACCAAACTCCAAAAAAGGAGTCCCACCTCCGCCGCCGCCGCTAAAAAGCCCTCCAGCAGCACTAACAGAACCATCTACAGTCGGTGGAGCAGAGCCACTTCTATACAAGTTAAGGTCTCGCTCAAGCTCATCAGCTTCTTCTTGGCGTCGCTGCTGCTCACCGAGCAATACACCAATCTCTTGCTCATAATCATCCCCAAAAGATGAATCTTGGTTACCTCTATGCATCGGTCTTCTCCCCAGTTCCGGTATCATTATCACCTAAACAACAAAAAAAACCCCAAAACCAATTTATCAGATTATACTCATATACGCTAAACTCTTAAAAGAAAAATCATAAAGATCAAACCTTTATACCTTCACAGTATATACAATCCCCAAAAGTACTCTGTTTAGAGCTAAACCAAAGATCAAAACTTTATCAAGCAATACTCAAATCCATTCCTCAGATTGTATCGATGATTTGATATTTCAAGTTACTGCTTGTTCTAAAGTAAAGAACCCTAACAAAGACTTAAGATTAAAAGATAGAAAAGGGGGTTTTAGTTTTATAGTGATGTCAGGAAAAAAAAACCCTATACTGAGCACTATCGATAGAAGGATTGAAGAAGATCGAGAGAGAAAGAGACTGAGAGAGATAGAAATAGAAGGAACATTGAGATTAATAATTGTTGTATTCTTTTGCATAAGGAAACCCTAACATATCGGAGTCCCTTTAAATACAGACACACACACACACATTCTTGTTAAACGACAACACTTAAGGCAGTGTAAGAAAAAGATAGGAAAAAGATACTTCCCATTGGTCTCTTTCTCCCTTCAGAGCTGAGACCCTCTCTTCGCATAAGAGTCTTCATGCCACTTAATCTTGTTCTGTTGGCTTAGTAGGAGCTGTGAAGTCCCCCAAGGTTTTCAAATTTGTTCATTTTCTCATGAACTACATCTAATCTCATAAGTGGACGAACAGCACCTCTCCCTCTCTTTGAAATTACAGACCAAGAAACCAACATCCTGCTAAAACCCACCATTTATATCTCTATTGTCATGGTCTGTTCCAAGCTAAAAGATCTTGTCTTACACAATTCTTTTGTCTTCACCAGGAAAAAAACCAAACTTTAGAGATTCTCTGCAACTCCAGAGGATATTTCACAAGAGATTGTTTCTTCTGAAGCAATTGTGTCTAGTAGTAGTCAAGATGGTGTTGGTTGGATTATACAAGTGCTTCTCTTTGTTGCTTTTCTTACTCCCAGTTCTCACCATTGGTGTAAATTTTATCCACAAAACCAATCTTATCCAAATCTGTTTGTAACCAAACCTGAAACCCGGTTTGCAAGTTTCTAAAACCGGTATTTGAGACCCTGTGAAATTTTTACAGGTTGTGTACACTGGAGTGACCGAGTTTCTTGGGAAGACGAAGCAACAAAGAAGAATAAGAGAGGTGGGGAGTAAGAAGGCAGTGAGAACCAAAGCTGGACCAAGGGGTTTTGGTCAGAAGATCCGAAGACTGAAATGATGACATCGACATTGATCTTTAATGATTTTGTTTGTAAGGTTGTTGTCACATCAATGATAACTTGATCGATATAGACAATAAAGAGCGCAAATTCCAAAAACGAAAGAGTTCATCGTGAAATAGGAAACAAGAGTTTGATGAAACAAAAATTACATAGATGGATAAAAAAAAGAAACTCTAAAAACTGGGATTGTCCTAAAAGCATGAACATAATCTCACTTCTACACATTTGGCAATGAAACAGCCATTCTCTTGTGTGAAGGAAACCCTAAAATCCTCACCATTTCTCAACCCATCTTTACAACATTCTCTGCTCACTCATCAGCCTAAAGAGGGATGTTTGGTTCTATGTATAGAAAACCGTAAGCAACTACACAATTTTACAGATTTTGCAGAGAAAAAAACAAAGCTCTCCTTCACAATTTTCCTGCAGATTATTTCCGGTTTAGATCTTACCTAATTCTCAAAACGCTATGGCAGAGCCATGCACCCTAGTTAAGCTGTACAGCACTTACGACATCTGAGGCTGGGTTAGAGACTGCAAAGCCATTCTTCTCTCTGCATATAAGATAAGAACCATTTACAGACGCTGAATAGCCATAGAAATGCTTATTTTGTCTCTCTTTCTCAAACACTTAAAGAACTCTCTTCAGCCACCTAGTAAGATTAAAAAGAAGAGGAACAAATGCATACCTCCAGCAGCAACGAGTTTTTCAATACGTGCAACGACATGCTTTCCATAAGTGTACTTCTTTAAAGCATTAAGATGAACTTTGATACGAGTAAGTATCAGCTCACGCTGTTGGTCATCGCAAGTCTCCAAAACTTTCTGCACTACATAGTTTGCAAACTGATCTTTCATCATCGCCTGTATATATACAATAAAAAGAAGCGTATGAGCTTAGAGTGGTTTCTTTACTTTCCCCCACAATCATCTGAAATATGTGTTGGACAAACCTGAAGAGGCTCGTTTTCATCAGTTGTGCCCAGCATCTCATTCACTAGCAATTCCCGTTCCTCAGGACCTCCAAAAGTCAAACATTTCTCAACAACATTCGACGCAAACTTCTGCTGGCTCATCTGAACAATCTTACCCGCTAATTCTTTGATTATCACAGTGCGCTCATTAGGCTTTCCGTGCTCCAATACATGCTGTCCACAAAACGTGTATCAGTTTTGGACAACCAATAAAATCATGAGTTGTAGTAAAACTTGTATCTTTTACAAACCTGAACAACATAGTTTCCATACTGATCTTGGGCCAGCATACTAACAGTAGACAGGATCTCTTCCATAACCTTACTCTGTGTATCAGGGTCATGGCAGTGCTCCAATACCCTCTGCAACAGAAGATAAAAAAACGTTTTACACAGAAGCATAAAATCAAGAAAAGGTTACACATTTCTTATTACTAAAAGCAAGAACCTGGATAACGCGACACCCATATGGGTGAGTAGAGAGGGTCACAACATGGCCAAAGAAAGTCGAAATAATGAATTCGATGTTTTCTTCAGGGACACATTCAATGCACTTTTGAACCACATGGTTACCATTCTGGTCGCGTACGCATCGCATCACATGTCCATCCAGTTCTTTCACCATTTTAATTTTCTGGTCTAGATCAACCACCTCAATTGCCTACAAAGGTAGGCAGAACAAATAACAAAACTCTTGAGAACCAAATATAGACTTATAGAGAACAGCAAAACAGGTGAGAACTAGACTTTACCTTCTGAATAACACGACAGCCATACATCTGTAAGCTAAGAGGCAAAACATTGTCAAAGAGTTTATCTGCCAATTCTCTTCTCTGTGGCGAGAGTCCATGCTCAAAGAACTGTAGGAAATAAGCAAAAAAGTCAGGAATTACAATATCATAATCCAAAGTAAAACAAAAGAGGATGACTAAATAAATTTACCTTCTGAATCACATAGTTTCCGAAAACGTCAGTCATCAGGGCAAGAGCTTGTGGCATGATCTCCTCATAAACCATATTTTTCTCATCAGTTGTTGCTGTCTCAAGTTTCTGCTGAATAAACCGGCTCCCATATTGATCCGCACTGATAGCCCAATTCACAAAAAGCCCCCAAATACGCGTTAGATTTCGAACAATTATAGACAAGAGAAAAAGGAAAAGACAGTCAAGGATATACCTGAACTCCACAACATGCCCAGCTATTTCAGAAAGTTCAAACCCTCTTGTTTTGTTACTTTTAAACTCTTCAAGCAATGAAGATCCAAAGCCTTCATCCAAACTAGCATCCATGTGCCAAGAACCCATTACCCCTCCTGAATAGTTTCTTGTTGCAGATGGATATCGCATATTAACTTCACCTCGTCTCATAGGGCTACAAGGTGACAAAAGAGAATTTGGCATAGCATGATGAGCCAATGGGCTACCAGGATATGACATGTTAGACCCAAATGTTGGACTCCCATAATAGCTATGGCTGTTAGGGCTCCCGGATTTGTAAGGAACACCATACTGCGATTTCTGAGCTCCAAGATAAGCCCTCTGAAGTTCAAGCATATTCATGTATGAATTACCCATAAAGTTCCTGTCCATTGCAGGATCATTAAGAAGATCAAGCGAATCAACATTCTCAGAGTACCTCCCGTACTGATGATACATTGGATCTGCCATATGTGATTGAAGGCCAGTACCTCCTCCCATCATTCTATTACTTACCCTGCCAAGATTACGTGACTCAAAACCTCCCCCATGAAGTCTGGAGTCCATTCCAGAAAATCCCAACGCAGAATAATTATCATACATTGGGGAAAAGTTACTATTCCCATTGCCATTCCCATTCCCAAGTTGGTTAGCCATCATAGAAGCTACAGCTGGATTTAATGCGTAATTGTTCAGACAATAGTTTGGGCTATCAAGATGCTGGTAGGGATTAGCTAGTCCAGCTCCTCCATTATAGGCAGATCCTTGTGACCCTCTCATTTGTAAATTCCTCAAAGAACCAGTTGCCTTAAGGGGTTGATCAGATTTGTTTGGGAAGCCGTGTTGATTGACTTCGTTATGCCCACCTTGAAATCCAAACATATAGTTCCTGACCTTTTCAACGTCCTCCTCAGCCTGACCACGATCATCTAACCCACCACTGCCTGACAGGTTCATTCCAGATAACGCATTAACGAGATCAGAAGACTCGTCGAGACCAGATGTAACACCGTTGAAAGGGCTTTTGTTACTTGTGTTCCTCTTATCATTTGAACTCGCTCTTCCACTCCCAATAGGAGTGAGACAAGGACTAGGCACCCTAGCAACGGCCTGCGGATCTGGAGTTCCATTTCTAGACAAAGAAGAACCAAGAACAGCTGCATAACTGTATGGAGATGGCGCACCAATGCCTTGTGAAGCAGATGGAGACTGATTATTCGTGGAGTCCACATTTTCATCAAAGGCATTACGACTAGCAGGACGTGAAGGCTGTTGCCCCATATCAGGCTGCACAAAAGCAATCCACATAAGAAGGAATATTCAGGAGAAATATACACACACATACAATATACATCCATAGACATTCAATGACAAGGAAAAAAGGTCAAGCATCATCGATAAAGAGTAAGATGTCCAACCTGAAAGATATCAGCAAAACTCTTCTGCTTGCCTCCAAGCCCCAAACCAGGCAAACCAATCAATCCATTAACATCCCACTCAGAAGAGGAAGCACTAGTTTTCTCAGGCTCAAACTCACGCTGCTTCATCTGATCAAAACCAGGTGGGTTAGAGAACAAAGATCGACTATCATTCACTTTTCTCCTATCCCCAACACCACCTATGACGTTGCTACTCCCTTTAAGCCTCTGAGCAACCCTCAAATCCTCCCTAGACATCAAAGGCGGTGGCAACCTCGGATTCAACTTCATATTAGTATAGTAATAAGACAAGTAAGCCGGATCTTTCCTAAACTCCTCATCATCACAACCAAACCCATTACCCTTATTGCCTCCACCAAACTCCAAAAAAGGAGCCCCACCTCCACCGCCGCCGCTAAAAAGCCCTCCAGCCGCACTAACAGAACCATCTACAGTCGGTGGAGCAGAGCCACTTCTATACAAGTTAAGCTCTCTCTCAATCTCATCAGCTTCTTCTTGCCTTCGCTGCTGCTCACCAAGCAATACACCAATCTCTTTCTCATAATCCTCCCCAAAAGATAAATCATCGTTACCTCTATGCATCGGTCTTCTCCCCAGTTCCGGTATCATTATCACCTAAACAACAAAAACCCCAAAATCAATACATCATACGCTAAACTCTCCAAGAAACCAAAAAAAAAAACATAAAGATCAAACCTTTATACCTCTTAATATATACAATCCCTAAAATTCTCTGTTTAGAAACGAAAACGCAAAGATCAAAACTTTATTTAAGCGATAGTCAAATCCATTCCAGAGATTGTATCAATGATTTGAGTTTATCATGTTACTGTTTGTTTTTAAAATAAAAGAACCCTAAAACAAAGACTTTTAGATTTTGAGAGATAGACAAAAAAAATTAGCTCAACTGGGAAAAAAAGTGGGTCTTTATAGTGTTGACGGAATAATACGACGGCGATGCCAAGAACCTTAGGGTTTTTGTGCTTTTTTATGATTGTTAAGTTTTTTTAACTATCGAAATTAATTACGGCGAATTAATAAAATTAGGGTTGGTTTGACTTAGCGATTGGATAAAGGGATGAGAAAAGGCATTAATTAATTAGAAAAAGAAAAATGAATGTTTTGGAAGATAATTACGAACCTTTTTTTTCTCGTTGGAACTGTTTTAAGATCTTTTGAGTTTTGTCTTTTATGTTTCAGTTTGGGTCTTAAGACTTAGAGCAGGGCTTTACAAAGTACATAAAACACTTATGTGACAGGATTTTTAAGTTCAATATTAGTAAAAAGTACCTTAATTTGGTGTAACTCTTTATTTTTCTCAAGGATATTGCAATATTGGATGAAAAAAAATAAGTGTCATAAGTTTAAAGTTTATGAAAAGTTACTAATTTTGATTTTGGAATGTTTTTGATCATATATGCGCGGGTAATTTTTTTCGTCAACAATTTTATGCACGGGTAATTTTTTTCGTCAACAACATTATGCGCGGGTTGTTGTAAAATCAGTTATATTAACTAATTTTAATTTAGTTAATAATCATAAAATTATAAATAATTATTTCTTAGGTCCCTGATTTTTGGGATAATTTAAAAAATACCCATTTTCTAATATCGTTTTTCAAAAATGCTCCATTTGTAAGACTTTATTATAAATGGCACTAAAAATATAATAAATATACAAAAGTGTGTATTAAAAGTATGAATTAATGTAATGTGTTGCATTTTTAAGATTAACATTATATTTTATGTTTTAGAAAATAAATTGTCAAATGGACTAATAAGATGAAAGTAAATATCATATTTTTTTGTGTCATTCTAGTAAACTTTACTTTGTAACTAAATTTTAATTTAGGGGGTGGTATTGGATTCTAATTTATGAAAAATTTTGAAGAGTTCAAAAAAATCATTAAAAGTGAATAAGTGAAAGATTGTTAAAGATTGCTGGAGAGTTTTGTTGATTCGTTTTCAAAAATCTTGTAAAGTCCTCCAAACAATCCCTGTATTTTTATTATATTTTCCATACTTTATTTTGTAAAGAAAGTATTTAAAATCATGAACCAATAACATAATAATTGAACTCATTAACAATCATAGATTCTTTTGTTTTAATTAAATAACACAAAACTTTTAATGATTTTGAAAAAGTCTGAATCCAATAACCCAAATATGTTAAGATTTTAAATGATTTTTTACAAATCACAAACTAATAACACTAAACTTTTAGAGAGTTTAACAAAATTTTGATCTAATAACAACATATTCTACATAACATTTAAAATCTTTAAAATTATATTCAAATCTCAAACCAATAACCCCATTTAAAATCTTTAAAATTATATTCAAATCTCAAACCAATAATCCCACTTAAGATCTTTAGTTAAGACAAAAAGGAATAAATTAGCTCAGGTGAAAATTATAAATTAGGAGATGGTATATCATAGGACTATGAGATACGTACCATATTAATTGAAAGATCTTTCAAAAATCATGAACTCATAATCACTTAGTTGGATTAATTATAGAATTAGGCATTTTCCCGATGAATTTCCAATGTTATTATGAACTTGTTTATTGTCGCATTCAAAATAAATTGATGAGATCAAGTGACGATGATGAGATCATGTGAACGAAATGGTGGTGATGATGATGAAATCCGGGTAAAATAGATGATTTTGAAGATAATTGAAAATTTTGATTTGATAATTGTTTGTGATTATAGTCTTTGGGTTCACAAGGTAGGATCTTCTTAGGTTTAGATTTCTTCATCCAAAACGAAATAAATTGAATCCATTGAATTCATCAGATCTGAGATGGTGTTGGTGGTTCATTGGTTTTGTATTTTGGAGACAATGAGTTAGGGTTGTAAATGACTAAGATGATGGTGAGGAGCCATGGTTGTGAGGACTGAGGAGGCGACGGTTTCATCCGCAAAGGAGAAGAAAGAAGGAAAGGAAGAAGAGAAGAAAGAAGGAAATAGAATGCTAAAACTGTCTTTTGTCTTCACAAAAAAATGCCCAAATCCAGTACCACGGATAGAAATGCCCAATTTAAAATTTTTTGGAAACAAATGCTCATTTAGATTAAAAAAAAAAATCCCTAACTTAGCTACTTACACACTATACTTTTTTCTTTATTTTCAACATTTTTTAAAAGAATTCAGTCGACAAATCTAAGAAACCAACAAGATCTGGCTTCTTTTCAGTGTTGGCAATGATATGGTTAAATTTGTCTCATTTTTCTCTAATGGTGATGATATCAATTATGATTATAACAATGTTTTAAATTTCAATAAGGGTTTCGTTTTGTGTAAACTCAATTGAAAACACGCCTTAGAAAGTTTCACTTTTCTAACAAATTGGCAAGTATCATGTACAAATTATACGAAGCCTATCATTTTGATGATGTCCACGAAATTGCTATCAATCTTCGTTGTTGTTGTCATCACCACCAATATTTGCTTGTTCAACTCACCGAACCATCAAAGTCTCCACCAAACTTTATAAACAAAATATGGTCTACCTCTACCACTACCACTATGATAGTTTACTTCAATCCCTCCTCTCATTTGTAACACATTTAAAACTTAGCATTTTTTTCTTATTAACTTCATCCTCCAACCCAACTTAACCTTAACCTAATAACCTTCATCGTCTTCATAATGTTTTGTTTTAGAAACAAACTCTCTTTCTCCTTAATTAACCGTTTACCCAAAAAATGTTACTCTTACTATGCAAAGTACTGATTTCGTAAAGTATCACTTGCAAAAGTTGCATGTTTCAATAACAATCTCTTTTATCACTCGAGATCAATAGACCAAAGAGTAGTAATTAAATTGCCCATAATTGTATGCCCACAAATTTACCCAATTATAAGCCCATAATTGTAATTATCTACATGCAGATTTATATTTCTACTACTAAAATGATTAAATTAAATTCTCTATCCTTTTGTCAAAATTCATTTCAAGAATATATGATTTTAGGTAATATTATTTTATATAATTTCCATAATATAATTTTATAATAATCTTATATCAAATATTTTTTTTTTCAATTTATGAATGCAATCTTTTATGGGGTTGGTCCGTTAAAATATATTGTGGCTGTGTATTCTTGATAAATACATATTTTTATGAATCCAATCTTTTAGTGGGTTTGGTCCGCTAAAATATACATTGTGAGTGTATATTTCCTACAACTATTATATTTTTATAAATGCAGTATTTGATAGGTTGTAAGTAGATTATGATTGTGTATTTTTGTTATAAACGCAATCTTTTACGGATTGGTTTGTTACGTATACACTTTATATGCATATTATTATAAATGTATAATTTTACACGAATACAATTATTTATGGCTTAGTCCGTCAAGATCAACATTATGAGCGTATATTTTTACAAATGCAATCTTCGATCCTAGTAAAAAAAAATAACTTACCACAGAGTTGTTTTGGGCTTAATGCCTAATGGTAATGCCCAAACCAATAGGTTAAGTGTATAGATTATGGGGCCAATTGAAACCAAATACTATCACAAATGGCAATAAAGTAATATTCTGAAGAAACTGAGGGTAATAATGGAAAAACAAAATTAAGTATCTCATCTCATTGCTAGGGCTCGTAAAATCTCTTCAAAAATCTTTTCGGATTACTTCACAGAAGCACAAAGTCTCTCTTTCAAGCTTCTTCGATCTTTGCTTCACCAAACCCTAAAACATGTCCGGCGGATTTTTCCGGGTAAGTTTTTTTTCCGATCATCTTCTTTCTTTATTACTGTGATTGATGCAATTATCTCTTATAGATCCAGATCTTAAGCTTTCTTTTTTCCGTGGCTTTGATTTGAATCTCATAGGTTTCTGATTACGTTCTTATTCGTCTTTGTTTTGGGTTTCTTTTAGGGTACTTCCGCCGAGCAGGATACTCGGTTCTCTAACAAGCAAGCCAAATTGATGAAGAGTCAGAAATTTGCCCCGGAGTTGGAGAATCTGGTCAGTGTACTTTTCCAAACGAATTTGTGAATTCGATAATCAAATTGGTTCGTTGAATTACTTATTAGTTGAGATTTCACTATAGTTTGGAGGGGTTTTTTTTTAATGGTGTATGTTTCTATGCTTTGCTTGGTGTTAAAAGGTGGATGTGACCAAAGTGAAGATGGATGTTATGAAGCCTTGGATTGCGACTAGAGTCACTGAGCTTCTTGGTTTCGAAGATGAAGTTCTCATCAACTTTATTTATGGTCTGCTTGATGGGAAGGTATCTGATAACTGTACTTTTCTTTTCCTATTCGTTTGTCATGTCGAAGAACTATTGATTGGAGGGTTTATATGTTTTGCATGAGATAAAAAGGGGGTATACTGGTTTAATCAATTGAGCTTTATTGTTACTGTCGATTATTTTTTGTTGGACTATTATCTGATTGAACGGTGTTACTAATGTAGGTACTGAATGGTAAGGAGATTCAGATATCGCTAACTGGATTCATGGAGAAGAATACTGGCAAGTTTATGAAAGAACTCTGGACGCTTCTTCTAAGCGCACAGAATAATTCAAGTGGTGTTCCACAGCAGTTTTTAGATGCTAGAGAAGCTGACACAAAGAAGAAACTGGTATTCTTGAATAGTCATTTTGAAGTTTGGAATTGATGATGAATTACTTTTCTCTCTCCTGCTGTCTCATGACTGTTTTACTTTTGTGACAGGAAGCAGCAATGCAAAAAGCAAACCACGAGCATGATTCATTGAGGAAAATAGTAAGACTAACTTATTCATGCTAGAGTTTCAGTCTATATAGATGCTCCTGGTTTTAACATTCGACTGTTCTTTTCATGTTATTCAGATAGCTTCTGCAATTATTAGGGTTCATGTGCTTTACCTCAACTACTGTAGGACAGCAGCGTTGATCTCAAGGGGAAAAATGGGATGGAGAAAAAACCTTCAAGAGATCTTCCGGAGGATGGGAGAAGGGCTGACGAGAAGAATGGTGTAAAAGAAACGAGAAGGTAGAGTTCTCTTGATGCTTATGTTTTCATTACTTCTCTTGTCATTTATTGAAACTAGACTAGATACTGTATCCCCTTATGTTCTTTATCATGGTATGCATGGAGTCTGGAAATGTGTGATATTATTCTTGATTGAGTCCATCCACTTGTTGTATGTGGATCATCTCTATTAAATACTCCTGGCATAGTTTTTTAAAGTTTTTCTGTCAAGGGCTGTTCTGGGTCTTCTAGCCTTTTAGCATTTTTAGTTATGCTACTGGTGCTTTGCATAATTGCATGTGCATTTGGTTTGCTGGTTCTCCAGAAATCTGTTTGTAGCTAATATTATGATGTGAGTGGGTTTTGACAATTCCTCCTTGATGCAGGGACCTGATATCTCCACGTCGCAGAGAAGCATCCCGCTCACCCCTTAGGTGACTTTTCAATAATTTTGTTCTCTGATATCATTTTATCATATATGTGAGTATATTGATTGGTTGCTTTGCAGAGGGTCACGTTCTAGGTCTATCAGCAAAACAAATTCAGGCTCTAGAAGTTATTCTGGGTATGCTGCCATCCACAATTGTTTTATTATTCCTAAGAAATTGTATCGTGTGATGTCCAACTTGCTAGTTCTGTATTTTGTAAATCCTAGTGCGATTTTTCCTGATGGCTGATCTACTTCTGCAACAGTGAACGGAAATCCAGGAGCTTATCACGATCATCAGATGCCTCCATCTCACCCAGAAAGCGGAGATTGTCGAATTCAAGGCGTAGATCCAGATCACGTTCCTTGCGTAGGTCTCTGTCTCCTCGGCGACGTAGGATACATTCTGCTTATGGAAGCAGGTCTGGGTCACCAATTAGACGTCACAGGCGATCTACGCCTGAGAGACGCTGCCAGTCACCACCCCCTTCAAGGCAGCGCAGGTCTCCATCACCCTTTAGGCGACGCAGGTCACCATCTCCGCCTGCAAGGAGACGCAGGTCACCATCCCCGCCTGCAAGGAGACGCAGATCACCATCACCACCTGCTAGGTCACGCAGGTCACCTTCACCACCTGCTAGGTCACGCAGGTCACCGTCACCGCCTGGTAGACATCGCCGATCTCCTCTGCCCTTTAGAAGGCGTAGGTCTCCTTCACCACCAGCTAGAAGGCACAGGTCTCCGTCTCCACTCTATAGGCGCAACAGGTCGCGATCACCACTGGCTAAGCGAGGAAGGTCTGACTCACAGGGGAGGTCTCCCTCACCGGTGGCTAGGCGCATGACACCTACTGGGGCAAGATTGCCTACACCACCTGCTGGGCAAAAGTTGCCTTCCCCACCTCCTAGGCGTGCAGGATTACCTTCGCCGATGAGGATTGTAGGATCTCATGCAGCCAACCACCTGGAATCACCATCACCACCTGTTAGACGACGTAGTTCACTGACTCCTGCCAAAGAGCGAGGCTCCTTGTCCCCAGCTGGACGCGGTGAAGGAGAATCCCCTTCACATGTCAAGCATAATGGATCTATGACACCTGTTGGAAGTCGAGGTAGATCTTCTCCTTCATCTCATGTCAAAGCACGCTCTCCTGTCTGGCGCAGGTCACCAACACCTGTCGACCGGCGTAGTCGAAGATTTCCATCTGCTGACAGACGTAGGAGACGGTCTCCATCCTCGAGTAGATCTCCTTCTAGGTCGTTCTCACCTCCTGTTCGCCGTAGATCTCCTTCTCCAAGTAGAAGAAGGCAGCAGAGGGACAGAAGATCTCCTGGACATCCATCTGAAGAGCAAGATAGGTATGCTCTTGATGACTCCATTTATCATTTTATGTGCCAATGCCTTTTTAAATAAGGTGTGGTATAAACTGCTCTAAGTTACATGCAGATTCTTCTTATCGTAGTTATTAACTCCTTGACCATCTTCTGCTTTCGCATTGTGTATAGAGAGGACGGGATTCAAAGTTCCAAGCTATTAAAGAGAACTGCAGTGCAGTTGCCTGATATTGATAAGAGGAAACAATTACCGGAAAAGGTGCCAGAAGTTAGGCGTGCAGAACATGTGAGGGAGCAAGAGAGAAAGAGGTGTGTTTTTTTCTTTTTCTTTTCCGTATGATTTTCTTTTGATTTCAGATTTTATGTTTTGATAAATGTTGTCTATTGAATTTCTTAGCAGTGATAAGATACCAGAGAGGCGTTCCAGTAGAACCCATGGTTCAGAGATGCCCCCAGTTTCACCTAAGGAATCGCTTAGAGTAGAAATTTCAGAAGGAAAGAGTCAGCCTCTTTCTAATAAGGTGAAGGGCAGTGATCAGGTTGAGAAAGAGGATAACAGCGACTTGGATGCAAACCTTTCCTCTGATTCTAAGGAAAATATCAGACATCATACTAAGGATAGAAAGAGAAGAAAGGAGAAAAGGTCTTCAAGGGAAGAAGTATCCTCAGATGATAAGGGCAGTTCTGATTCTGACCTGGAAGATAGGAAGGAGGCTAAAAGGAGGAGGAAGGAAGAAAAGAAAACGAGAAAGGAGGAGAAGAAACGCAAGCGAGAGGAGAGACGTCGTAAAAGGGAAGAACGTCGTGGTGGGAAGCTGAAACATAAGAATCAAGAGCATTCTGATACTTCAGAGGGCGATGAAGCTGAGACCTATCCTAAGAATAAAAAAGGGGAGTCAGATCCAAAGAGACTTGAGATTGAGTTGCGAAACAAAGCACTCGAGTCGCTGAAAGCAAAGAAGGGCATGAGCCACTAAATCCTTATCCACCTTTATTTGAACAGCTTTTTTAAGATACAATGCCATGCTAGATCTATCTTTTATGTGGTGCTTTTTCTTACGTGTTCCAAACTTTCTTATGTGGTCTGTTTGTTGGTGGCAGCAAAATTGGACAAGTGACAATTTCTCTGCTATTCTTGAGTGCAGACTTTATGCAGAGATTCATGGCTCATCTTCTGGTAATAGTTTCTTGCATTGAGTAGATTTTTATGACAATTTGGTATTGTCGCTGTCTGGAAATCATTATGTTTGAGTTGATAGAAGAATGTTCATGCTCCGTTTGCGGTTGCTTCTGGTACTACTAATGTTGTGGATAAATGAAATGCCATTTTGTACTGAAACTTGCTTGTACTCTGGGATTTTTTATAGATGAGTATAGTGTCAACTACAGGACTTGGTTAAGAAAGTGGCTATATAACAGATCCTCTCATTTGTGCCTAGATCCAGTCAGGTGAAGTGCATCAATCTCTTTTCCTACGATCAGATTTGTGGAACCGACTTTTCTGATCTCTATTTTGCTGTTTGTATACTGATGGGTGCATGTTGGGTTAACCATCTTTTTTGTTCTGCTTGAGTTATTTGTAAACGTATATGCAATTGCAAATTTTCTTCCCTTTTTAATCACGAAAACAATTTATTAGAACTTCGAAGCAAATATCTTACAGTATGGTACTTTAGATTTACATCATGTCTTGGTCCAATCATTCACACTACCAAAACGCAAACGCTTCAATAACAGTTGTGTTCGATATCACCTTTTTTTTTTTTTTGTCAAAAGTTCGATATCACCTTATGAGTCGTTTTGAATGCTCTGTTAGACCCCATAGAAGAGATAGTCATCATGAGGGAGTTGTTCTGTACCGTCGAGAAACCGAAACACGTGCTTCATCATCGGCCTAACCTCTGGAGATTGGTTTGCACAGAGAAGTCCTGTTTTCAGAACCACTAACACTTCACGAGCCACCAAATGCTCTCGATTAATTCTTGTGTCGCATCTCTGTAACAGATCTCCATTCTTGAACCCTTGAAGCACCCAGTTCACTAAACTGATCTCTTGAGGAGGTTTTGTCGGCTCTATGGCTTTCCTTCCACAGACAATCTCCATCATTAACACCCCAAACTGAAAAACATCTGTGTCGCGTGTAGCTTTTCCCGTGTTGACTAGTTCTGGTGCCATGTGTCCCGTGGTGCTGTGTCTGCTTCCTTGTCCATAGTCTCCTAGTCGAGAGTTAAGCTCTTCGTCTAAGAGTACGTTGCTCGCTTTGACGTTTCCATGAACTAAGGGTTTTTGACCTTCGCCGTGAAGGTGTTGAAGCGCTGCCGCAATCCCCTTAATGATACAGAACCGGTCTGACCAGGTGAGAACTGGTCGGTCGTTGCTGAACAAGAACCGGTCTAAGCTACCGTTACAGACATACTCGTAACCAAGATACATCTCGTTTCCTTTGCTGCAGTAACCATGTAGATTAACAAGGTTTCTTTGTTTTGTCTTGGAGAACGCGTCGATCTCCGCTATTAAGGTTATCTTTTGTTGCCTTTTGGTACACGTAATTCTTTTCACGGCGATTATCTCTGTGGGAGCAAGCTGCCCTTTGTAGAAATTTCCATAGTTTCTTTCTCCCAAGAGTTTAGAGCTGTCGAAACCTCCGGTTGCACTTGAAATTTTTCTGGTGGGAGAATTTACGAGCACCTCCGGTAAAGAATATTTGCTTTCTACGAAACATCCAAAACCCTAAGAGAACTAGGATCATGATTGCACCTGTTGCTGATGCAGCGCAGATAATGATCAGCTTCGTGTTGTTCGAATCTTTTTTTACTGAGATTGGAGGACTCGGGGACGGAGACAATAGAGGCGGTGGGTCTGGAAGAGAAGGAAGCTTCGTGATATCAAAGTCTGGTGCGTTCCCCTCGATGCTGAAGCTCCAACCTAGAACCAGATGTGAGCTCGCTACAGTTCCGGTGGCCGCCGAGAATCCAACGTAATGTTCTTGGGAGAAAATCCCAAAAAGATTCAATTTTCTCGAGAGAAGAGGTGAACTTGGCTTTGGACGATCTAGAGGAGCCAATGTGACATTGAGCATCATCTCAATTGCGTTGTATTCAATCCAGACTCTAATTGGTTTACCACTCGCCAGCCTCAAGCTTATATTCTTGGCCTCTCGGTCATCAAAATATGCAGCCGGTGCAGACTCAATGGAGGTCACGCCGTTTAGGTCAATGCCAACATGGTTATCGTCAATATCTTTTAACTCAACGGCTTGCACAGTATCAAATTCAACTGCAAGAATGCGATTTAAGGAGTTTCCATTGTTGGAGGTGTTGAAGAGGCCCAGATAATTGCTTGGAAAAGCCCCGCTGAAGTCCATCGAGGGTGAAATGACGAAAGCTAAGCCGTGGCCTGGTGCGCCGGGTCCTTGAGTGATGGCAAAGACGAAACTTGTGGAGAAAGAAACTGAATTCGTGGAGTTAGAGTTTGACAAAGGTATGGGAAAGCCATGAAAAGCTTGACCTATTTGCCTCATCGAAGCGTTGGTCAACTCCAAGAGGCCACTGGGATAAACCTTGGAGGAGCCGAACTTGAGGAGATTAGCCTCGAGGAAGCCATGATTAAGAAAGTTGCTTTCTCGTTGACCTGAGACACAAGAAACTAGATATAATAGGAAGATTATTGTTAGAGTTATTGATTTGGAGGTAATCATCATAGATGGGGTTTTAGTGTTTGAAGTTACTTGTATCAATATATGTTCTTTGCTATCCTTTTTATAGCTTCAAAAATCTCTGACATTTTACATATTCAAACTATTTTTGTTTATACTAAGAAGTTATACAAACTTGAGTTGAGTATTTGACTTTCTATGAATATCCTTGAAAATTTCATTCGAACTTTCCTCAAAAATTCTTCTCTAATAAAAATAATTGCAACAATAATGTGGTCAGTGTACGAAGGCGTTGGCCATGGTGTTTGCCATTATCCAATATAAAAACGGATAAACATTCTTTGAAATTTAGTGATAAACAATATAATGAGCTTTTAATATTAATATTCATATTATACATTAACCAAAGAAATAAAATAAAGGAATATGTGCCAATAAATTAATAATTTTGAATCGAAGACGGAGACAAAGAAAAGAAAACTTGACCATTCAATTCTTAGTTTGGTTCGCATTGAACAAGGAACATTGTTGGAAACTCACAATCTCTTGAGTTTCAATTGCTATATATGAAGATGAAGAATTTGAAAAAGATGCTCATGGAGTCTATAAGTTTTCATTGTATAGATGTAGTCACATAAAGTTCCATGGATTATATAAATGAGAAAATTTCAACTTTCACTAAAAAACTATGTGTATTCAGCAATAAGTCATATATACATTTTGTTATACATTTTATTCAACAATACTAACTATTAATTAGTGTAAAGATGACAAACACATTTATTAGTTTAATTATACTAGAATGCAAAAATATTGTAGGATATTAATTTTCCAGGAAAGTACTATATACATGTTGTTAATCAAACGAATATTTCTCAAATCAGAAATTTTTAGTTTCAGTTTTACAAAAATGATCTAAGGGGTTGATTGCTTACCTAATTAATTTGCGTAATGGTTATAAATATTTACAAGCAAAACTAGGTACGAAAGTAGCTTGAAACTTAGAATTATATATACAGTATACCTATATATATATATAAGAATTGTTTTGGTATATTGAGAATAATCTCAACAAATAGTCATGATTTATGAGAAACAAATATGAATTTGTAAAATAACTAATCCAAGAGATAATAGTCTAATAAATTTTATTTTCAAAAAAAAGATTTTTTTTTTGGTTGGTAGACTAATCACATCAAATAAAATCTTAGCAAATAAAATTTGTCTATGTCCCATAAACATCACATAATTAAACAAAGAAATTGGAATCAATACAAGTATACAACAACAACTCCAAAGTGGAAACAAACAAAACAGGTCTATAGTTTCCACACACAAACCCTCTCTATAATCAAAAAAACCACTGAACCGTCAGATAAACCGAACAAAATCAATTTTGAAATTGAAAAGCAAAACCGAATTTAGTAAACCAGTACCATAATTTGAACGGTCCAAAAAGTATTGACCCCATCTCTCTCTCTCTCTTTCTGTGTGTTGACTTTGATTCCAATTTTCCAGTTTTCTACAGTTAGGCAAATGATGTCACATAAATACAGGTGAACACTTTGAAAAGCTGAAACATAAGCTCTGCTCTGCATCAATGGCTTCTCACTTGTACACATATTCACCTCAAAACCTTCACTTTCTTGCTTATTCTTCTTCTTCTCCCTTTAAACCTCACTTGTACCTCTCTATCAAACGCATAAAACTACAACAATCCTCAGCATCTTCCGTTCAAGTCCGTTGCGCAACGCAGAGCTCTCAGAGATGGTCTCTACAGGGGAAATCTGCTCTTGTCACCGGCGGTACTCGCGGGATTGGGTTTGTCTCTCTCTCTCTCTCTCTCTCTCTCTCTTCACATATTTTTCCCAAATTTCAACAAGTGTGAGCCTTTAATCAAACGCGAATTCTCAGACGAGTATGTATTTAAGTACAGGCGTGCGATTGTGGAGGAACTTGCTGGTCTTGGAGCAGAGGTTCACACTTGTGCTCGTAATGAGAGCGAGATAGAGAATTGTTTGAGAGATTGGAACAGTTCTGGTTTACGAATTGCTGGCTCGGTTTGTGATGTCTCTGATCGAGCTCAGCGAGAGGCGTTGATGGAGACTGTGTCATCTGAATTTGACGGGAAGCTTCATATCCTTGTATGGTAACAATGTACATTGCTCTGAGATAATGCACATAAAGTGTTCGTAAGTTTGTCTCTGAGAAACAATTCTATTAAAAATAATAATATGTTGTTTTCAAAATTTTGATGCTTTTTAGGTGAACAATGTTGGGACAAACATTAGAAAACCAATGGTGGAGTTTACAGCTGGTGAATTTTCAACTCTCATGTCGACGAATTTTGAATCTGTTTTTCATTTATGCCAACTTGCTTATCCGCTTCTTAGAGCATCTGAGGCTGGGAGTGTTGTGTCAATCTCTTCTGTTTCTGGTTTTGTCTCGCTCAAGAATATGTCGGTACAGTCTGCAACAAAAGGTATTTAGTTTTGCTGGAAACAAAGAAATATATATTCTATTCAACTTTTACTAAGATGGTTTGATGCTATTAGGAGCAATAAACCAATAAGACTTTTGAATCTTTTTGTTTCCGTTTGTGTTTTAGGAGCAATCAATCAACTAACGCGAAGTTTGGCTTGCGAGTGGGCCAAGGACAATATAAGGATCAATGCTGTTGCCCCGTGGTATATCAAAACATCTATGGTGGAGCAAGTAATGTTTCTATGGTCTCATAAGCCTTACTTCTGTTTTGCAATTAAATATTAAGCTCTTGAAGCTGAAATTCAAAATGATAAAGACTAAGCTAATTTGTTTGTAACTTATCTAAGATAAGCTCGTTGATGATTCTCGTCTTTTGGTCTCAGGTCCTTAGCAACAAAGACTACCTAGAAGAAGTCTACTCAGTAACTCCTCTTGGTCGGCTTGGTGAACCGAGTGAGGTGTCTTCTGCAGTTGCTTTTTTATGCCTACCTGCATCTTCATATATTACAGGGCAGATTATTTGTGTTGATGGAGGAATGTCAATAAATGGTTTCTTCCCACAACATGACTAGGCCACTCTGTCGTTTTACTAGTTTCATTGGGATCCTTAGTTTATCTTGTTTCTCCCGTGAAAGACAGTTCTTCATATGAGACTTAGACAGCTTTCTGCCTTCTGCTCTACTGAGTATTTACGTTGTGCTACAAAAGCTACTGTTAGTGAAAAAGATAATTTAGCATCAGATGGCGGGATTAAGTCTATCAATTATAATTTTGTTTGTTCATGTGGTGGAAAGTTGTCGAGGAACTTTTCATGTCATGACTTTTATGATAACAAAAACTTATGTTTCGTGACTCGTCCATGAGTGTTCAGTGGATTGTATTCTGTGTCTTGAACCTGCACTCATACTATGTTTTTCCTTGATTCATCACAACTCCACTAACTAACAATGTAAGGCCAAAACTAAAAGTATCTCCTTAGTACTATGAATATAAATAAATATTTTATTACTACTCAATTTTAGCTTATGTGAAAATGTTTTACTTCCTCAGTGAGAAAGACTCAGAAGAAAAGGTGGTGACTGCCACTCATGGGGCTTGTTGGAATGGCTAATTAAGTCTCCTTTCTTGTGGTATTTCTCTGTCTTCCTGCAGCTTCATATATGCCACTGTCAACGGTTTCTTGTTTAGGTCTCTGCCTTACAACACATATATGTAGTTTAGATAAGTTTCTTTCCATATTCTCTTGCAGTGCCATATGGATTGGATTGATTCGTCTTCTTCTTGTTATTCTCTATGGTCTGTTTCTTGAAGATTCTAAAATATATGCTTGTGGTGAATGAGTGTTCAATATCTAAATTCATTATCCACTTTGGCCAATACCTAATGGTGTGATCCGTTGTCTGGTTTGGTTTGAAATCTTAGGCCTTGAGGCAATTATTATTTGCCTCTGCTGATTTATTACAAAATGATGCAATATCCATATGTATTATATGGTGACAATGGTCCATTTCACTTAAAGAGCTATCATGGTATTGTCAGAATTGATGTCGAGAGATTTTTGTCCTCAGCATTGGTGTCAAAGGATGGTCCCTTTTTTTATTTACGTGTGAAACAAAGTATGCAGATGTCACTATAATAAGTTGGTCAAAGTTTATCATATTTTATGTTTTGTATGGATGCTTAATTATTGTTTCAATTTCAGTGATTTATCTTCATCCCATTTCCTAATTCCTATATATGATCTGTGGAATCTCTGGTTAGTGATAAGTCATAGATAATAATGGAAAGCAGCAGATGGAGTCTTCAAGGTATGACTGCTCTTGTGACTGGTGGAGCGGGAGGAATCGGGTTTGTCTTTCTTTTCTCTTTATCATATTCTTACCCTATTGTTCTGCTTCTATTTGACATCCAAAATGATCTAGACTTTAAGGAATTATGTTTGTGGAATTATTTAGGCATGCCATAGTAGAGGAGCTAGCCAGTTTTGGAGCCAAAATCCATGTATGCGACATATCTGAAACGCTGCTCAGAGAAAATTTAAGCGAATGGGAAAAGAGAGGGTTTCAAGTGAGTGGTTCAAAATGTGATGTATCCTCTCGTCTAGAGAGGGAAGCACTCATGCAAACCGTGTCCTCGCTGTTTGATGGCAAGCTCAACATTCTTGTAAGTAAATTTTTAATTCCGAGAAGCTAAGTTATTTGGAGTGAACATGATTGCTGTTTAACTCTTTTGATTCAACATAGGTGAACAACGCTGGTGCGATTCTCACAAAGCCAACTACAGAATATGTGGCAGATGATTTCTCCTTCCATATGTCAACAAATCTGGAGTCTGCTTACCATCTTAGCCAGCTTTCACATCCTCTCCTAAAGGCTTCAGGCTCTGGAAACATTGTTTTCATTTCCTCTATGGCAGGGGTTGTATCAATTAACTGTGGATCCATCTATGGTTTAACCAAAGGTACATAGATTGCTCCAAGTATTATTAGACGCATGCAGTTCATAGTAATACTAGATATGTGTTTCATTGTTAGAAATATACATGTGTTCTTCTGTGTGAATGTACAGGAGCTCTGAATCAGCTAGCAAGAAACTTGGCATGTGAATGGGCAAGAGATGGAATAAGAGCCAACGCTGTTGCTCCTAATTTTATCAACACTGCTCTGGCTCAACCTGTAATAAAGAAAAAGAACATAAATTTTTAACATTATTAGTGAAGTTAACATCGTCAATCCCTCTAATCATCTCTTAATTTTGTTTCTTGAAGTTTCTTGGTGACATCAATTACAGAGAGGCATTGTTTAGTAGAACTCCACTTGGTCGCGCGGGAGAACCAAGAGAGGTTGCATCACTTGTGGCTTTTTTGTGTCTACCTGCAGCTTCGTATATAACTGGTCAGACCATTTGTATTGATGGAGGCCTCACTGTAAATGGCTTCTCCTATCAACCACATGCTTGAGCCAGGTTTTCTCATTTGTATTGTTGTCCAATTGAAAACAATAAAACAAATAATAGCGTCGGTGCTAGTGCACAAAACATACAAGAGTCTTAAAACGTCATCTTCCCTTTTGGTACTATTATTATTATTAATTCAGTATCATACATCTTTGAAGTTTGTACCCAAAATATGCTAGTTTTGCCAGTTCCCTATTGTTATTTTGCTTATGAGAATGCAATCCTAATGTAAAACATACCATACTGGAGGAAGTAGCTGGTTTTTGGAACAAGCTCTCATGGTACTGTCGGAATTGATATGGAGAGACTTTTGTCCTCTGCATTGGGTGGTATTTTCCGCATTTTCCGCAAGTTATCACTATCACTAGGTGGCCAATGTTGATCACGTTTATGTTTACCATGCTGCTTAATTAATATATCCACCTAATTTACAAATGTTTTAGAGATCTATCTTCATCGGTTCATCCTCTGCTTAATTAATGTATCCACGTAATGATCCATCTTCATCCTATATATAAACTTTTGAGTCTCTGGTTTGTGATAAGTCATAGATAATGATGGGTAACAGCAGATGGTGTCTTTTAAAAAAGGCTGCTCTTATGAGTGGTGGAGCCAGTGGAATCGTGTTTGTCTTTCTTCTCTCTTTATCATATTTTTTTACCCTATCGCTCTGCTTCTATTTGATATCAAGAAAGGTCAAGATTTCAGTATACTACTTTGAAGATTAGTTCTAGTGGCATCCTACATAGAAAAGATTAGCATAATTAAGTTGTCAGATCCTAGACAACTTCTTTTGTATAGAGCAGCCTCTCTTAGCGTTGTAAATATTCATAGCATGAGAAAGAAATGAACTTTGGCAGGTTTGTAGTTGTAAATTTTTTACAGCAAATGAGATTTAAAGTCATACAATAAGTTAAGCTTTGAAAATTGAAACCTAACCATAAGAGCACAACTTGGACTCCAATAGAAACATATATGGTATCAAGCCCAAATACAGAAGAATGTGACATTACCGGTGTCTCTACTGTGAAAGAGCCATCACAAAACATCTATCAACAGGTGAATGCATATTAAAAGCTTAAATTTTCTTTCCTTGACTTATTCTCTGTGTTACAAAAGATCCATTATCATTCGCTGGGCTGAAAGTACGAGAGAAACATTTAACTAACTTTTCCATTGGAGAAAAAATGTCTTAATTACCAACTTTGAAGCTTATATTAAGTATGAAAATTACATTGACGAATAAAAAAAGTCGTAAGAAAAGTTTTACAAAAGAAACTAAGGGAGAAGAACCCTATGTCCCTATCCATGTGTTAAGACTTTTAGAACAAACTAGAATGTTGTCTCCGGACCACTCACTATATATATCTTAGACATTAAAAGAAAATATTTCCACCACAAAATTATAAACATATTCATTAATTCACACTTATGACTTATCTGATTCCAAATTCATTTTATACATAAAATCTGTGGCATTTCTGGACACTCAAGCTACGTACAAGAAAAATAGATAAAAGATGGAGTCTTCAAGGTATGACTGCTCTTGTGACCGGTGGCACTAAAGGAATCGGGTCAGTCCTCATCTTATATGCTCTTTTATTGTGTTGTGATATATACAAATAACTATGTTTACCTGTGAGATCGTAAACAGAGAAGCTGTGGTGGAGGAACTATCTATGATGGGAGCAAGAGTCCACACATGTACCAGAGACGAAACTCAGCTTCAAGAACGCTTACGTGAGTGGCAAGAAAAAGGGTTTCGGGTCACCGCTTCTGTCTGCGAAGTTACTTCTCGTGACCAACGAGAGAAACTCATGGAAACTGTTTCATCCCTCTTCCAAGGAAAACTCAACATCCTCGTAAGCGTTCCTTCTCAGGCTTGTGATCTACAAGAACTAAATATATATATATATATATATATATATCTAAAGTGAACTCCGTAACAGATATATTATGGAAACGCCATATATGTTAATAACGTGGGTGTACTTCGTGGGAAGCCAACAACAGAATATGTGGAAGAAGATTTCTCTTTCCACATCTCAACAAATATGGAAGCTGCTTTCCATTTTAGCCAGCTTTCACATCCTCTCTTAAAGGCTTCAGGATTTGGAAGCATCGTCTTTGTTTCCTCTGTTACAGGGATTGTATCAGTTGAATGTGGATCCATTTATAGTCTAACGAAAGGTAACCACAGTTACTACTAGAGACGGTTCAATTTTGCATAACTGACTAATTAAGGAGTTTTATTTTTATTTCAGGAGCTTTGAATCAGCTAACGAGGAATTTGGCATGTGAATGGGCAAAAGAAGGCATAAGAGCCAACGCTGTTGCACCAAATATCATCAAGACTCCTCAGGCCGAATCTGTAATAAAAAAATTAACTTTTGAAATAATGAGATGCGTGGTAGATCTACAGACTTATATGACAAATCTGTATGTGCGATACTTAACAGAGAGATGAAAGGATAGTGAAGAGACGACACAAGAGATTTGTTAACGGGTTCGGATAACCTACATCCCCGGGACCAAGTCCAGAATCATTCACTAGAATTAGAACGCAAAAGTCACATTTGCCAATGGTATCTAGCACACACTTGTGCCTACCACTCTAATCTACATGAACTAAGGAACCACCACTCTTTGTCTTTTCTGAAAAGTGTGAACCTCTACAAAAACCACCAACAGATTCTCAATCTTGCTGGTGGGACAACACCACACACAACATGTGTGCTTCTCTCAATTTTAGGTCTAGGGTGCGTAAGCTCCTTCTTGCTACCACCTCTTCCTTTTATACCTCTTAGAGTTCTCCACAAACTCTAGGTTCCACAAACTTCTTCCTCTTGTCTTCTGGGTAAAAGCTTGTTCTCTTTTTGTCAACTTGACCCATGTCTTTGTACTGTTGTTCCTAACACATGCATGCCTTTTCTCTGACACAACCGCTCCACTGTTTGCTGCAATTTGAAGCTTTTCCGCTCTGTTGCACTACACAGCCACTGCACAATGTCTGCTCTGTTTTCACCTGTGTTGCACTACACAGTCACTCCATGTTGTCTGTTATGTTTTCTTCTGCGTTGCGATTCAAGTAAACTCAGCTGCTAAAACATGTTTCTGCTCTATTGTATTATGCAGCTGCTACCTCCTTTCTGCTCTGTTGTGCTTTGAGGTTTACTCAGCTGCTAATGGAAGACTTGTTCTCATGAGCTTAAAGCATAATTGGTTGAGCTCTCACTTCTTGGATCTTCTCAATAACACTCCAAGGTTCAACACGTCACTTCATTCCATGTGAGATTCTCTGATTCTCTATCTGATGAATCATTGCGTCTGTGTCTGTAGCTGGTTACACATGCTCCAGCTTGATCACTGCTTCTGTGTCTCAACATATGTTTGCGTCAGACTTGTTCACTGCATCTGTGTCTGTACTCTTGGTTGTATCAGGTTTACTCATTGCTTCTTGATCATCTCTCTTGTGTTGTATAACCAGTAACAACACCAATATATCTTCAACTTTTACATTTTATTTTGTGTGGATGTAAAAACCTCAATAATTCTCTAACAATTTTTCAATTTTGTATCCTTAAAGAATCTCAACAACGTCGGTTTCAAGGAGGGATTGTTCAGTAGAACTCCACTTGGTCGCGCTGGAGAGCGGAATGAAGTTGCATCATTAGTGGTCTTCTTGTGTCTACCTGCAGCTTCTTATATAATTGGTCAAACCATTTGTGTTGATGGAGGTCTCACTGTTAATGGATTCTCCTATAAGCCACATGCTTAAGAACGGGTCAAACTATTTGTATTGATGGACGTTTCACTGTTAATGACTTCTCTTATCAGCAACATTCTTGGGGATAGCTTGGCTGTGTTTTTCTCTAAATGTCTTAAAATCTCTAATGGCCTTGTAATCTAATAAAACTCTGCTCTATCAAATTTTATGGAAAAGGGTTTTAATGGTTCGGTATGTGATGCACATACTCTTGCCATGACACGGATGCAAATCGCCTCAACGATGTTCGATAGCAAGCTCAACAGTATTAAGTTAATCTTAATTTAAAGAAACCTTTTTTTTTAAAACACTACTCTTCATTAAAATAAGGGAAAATTGATTTAAAAGGACACTTTTGCTTCAATTTGTCCCATTATGCCTTCTACGCTAAATTTGCCACTATGCCTAAATTACCCTTTAAAAAAATGAAACTAACTTTTAAGCAATTTTAAAATTTCAATCACCTAAAAACAAATTCTACAAATAAGAAAGAGGTTGCCATAAGGTGTTTTTGATGAAAATTTGATGTTTTAACATTGAAAAAAAATTATTCTGCAACATTTAGAATACATGTTCTACTAATTGTATATATTCTGAAGATATTAGATTATAAATTCTACATACTGTACATGTTCTAAAAAATGTAGATTACAAATTCTTCGCATTCTACTTGTTCTGAAAACTTTAGAATAAATATATCTTCTAAAACTTTTAGAAGTCGGATTTTGTATGTCTTCTACAGAAATTAGAATATATATTCTACACATAACTCTATATTCTACAAATTTTAGAATTTGTTTTCTTCACTTTATACATATTCTACTGAAGTCAGAATATGAAATCTACATTTTATCATGTGTCCTGCGAAAATTAGAACACTAATTCTACACTTTCCTCTATGTTCTTCATAATTTAGAAAGTATATTCTACACTATGTTAGACAAGGAAACTGAATCCGAAATTTAAGGAAACAAAATATTTACGTAATCCCGAAATTATGCTAATCAAATATATTCTTAAGATTACGTTCTAACATGTTTAGAAAACGTGTTCTGAAAACATTAAACCCCATTTTTAATCGATTTTGTTCAAGTTTTTTCAACATTTTCCAACCTAAATTTCATTCAAGAGTTCATTTTGCAGTATGTTGCAAATCTATGTAACATGTGGTGTATGGAGATGTATCGGCCAAAATGAATGGAGATTTATTGTTGATGAAGAAAAACGTGGGAGACTTCTTACTTTTCAAGCCAATTCAACTCTTGAAGAGCTAAAGATGATGGTTTTGGAAGACTATGAAATACAACAAAATATGGTTGATGTGGAATTTAGTTATTTATCCTTTGATCTCAGTGTTGATTCTCCTCCGGTTGTTATGATGAATGATCGCCAAGTGAAATTGTTTTTTGCTTATTGGAGAATGAAGAATAACATACGGTTGTGTGTGACGTTTAAAGCCACGGTGAATGATAGAAGCAATATTGATCTGAATAAGGAACCAAACGATTCAAGTGAGGGAGGAGTTGACGTTCTTCTGCGTGAAAAGCTGCCAAAATTTGTGAGTAAAGCAAAACCGAATGATTCTAACTTCATAACTTCTAAGGACGCTGAAGTTGGTGCTAGATCTATGATGGTTGATTCTATGGTAAAGAAGGGACAATATTTCAAAAGCAAGGAAGCTTTACAGGCAAGTTTAGAAATTTTTGCGATGAAGTATAACTTCGATTACAGAGTTACTAAATCTGGTAGAAGATTTTGGTGTATACGCTGTATTGATAATGTTTGCAAATGGCATGTTCGTGCTGAGTGCTTCGAAGGGTCTACATGTTGGAAAATCATTCCTTTGTTAGATAGCATTAGAGAAATGTTAACCCGCTGGTTTTATGAGCGTAGGGCACAAAGTGAGCAGCAGAACGACCCTTTAACCATTGACGTGGAGCAGAAGATTTCTAGAAGAATAGAGAAGGGTGAAAAGTTTAAAGCTTATCCTATTTCTCAATTCATATTACAGATTAAAGGTAAAGGAGTAGATTTTATTGTTGATTTGGAGAAGAGGACTTGTTCATGTGGAAAGTTCGACACAGGAAAGCTTCCTTGTAGACATGCCATAAAAGCATGTTTTAGTATTGGGAAAATTCTGTACCCATACGCTGATGATGTGTTCACTACTGCTGCATGGAGATCATTGTACGAGGAAAACATTAATCCTATAGGTGTTCCTGAAGATGAATGGTGTGTTCCCGAAACTGTTGGTGATGTAAAAATTGTACCACCTGAGACAAGAAGAGGAGCTGGTAGAAGAAGAAAAAGAAGATATGAATCAGTGGAAGACAAGATAAGATCGTCACAAGGAGCGAAGAGGCGTAAGTGTGGCCGTTGTGGTAAAGAAGGCCACAATAGATCGACATGTGAAAACACAATCTAATAATAGGTTTGTTCAGCAACTTTTACACATCATTTCAAATACATGTTTTAGTTTCTTTAATTTAACAATGAATATATTTTTTTTTTCATCTCAGGCTGGCTAAGTGTTAGCTTACATGGAGGTTTAGAAGCATGACATCCCAAATCTTCCAGAATTTATAATGTAGTCTTATGGAGGTTTATAGGTGTTAGCTTACATGGAGGTTTATAATGTTATTGGAT
This sequence comes from Camelina sativa, assembly GCF_030686135.1. Lineage (NCBI taxonomy): Eukaryota > Viridiplantae > Streptophyta > Magnoliopsida > Brassicales > Brassicaceae > Camelina > Camelina sativa. The sequence continues at coordinate 5,479,569 of NC_141895.1, read as the reverse complement.
TTCTTATGTTTTTTAATCTTCAATTGCTTATGTTTCAAATACACGTTATTGGATTTCTTATGTTTTTTTTCATATGTTTATGGTCAATGTTATTGGATTGTGTGAATTTTAGAAGCATGACACCCCAAGTTATAGAAGACGTGTTTGAAATATTTGTGTGTGCCTCGATGGTGTTGAAAAACAAGATGATAATGCTAATAAGAACCAAATAAATAAGAACAAGATGTGATAATAAATAAATAAATGATAATGCCAATAAGAACCAAATAAATAAAGAAATGATAATGCTCGTACGAAGACGTGAATTACAATAATAATCGTAGCACAATTAAAAATTTAACTAAGGATCATAATTCTACAATATGAGGCGATGAAGGTGGAGGCTCATACTTCTTCATTCGCTCAATGAACACATGATCAGATGCTGCTTCCCACAAGTCAAATGCAATCTTCGTACGAGCTTCTTTAATGTTGTCATCGTTTATCAAACTCAAATCCAGATTATGCATATGACACTCTATGTATTTAAGTGCACACACTCCGCAATCACAGCATGACTTATTAAGATTTTGTGGCACTGAAGCAAAAATAATAGTATATGGAGACAAATGAAGATATTTACCATAGCTTTTGGTCTGAACTTCCTTCACAAGTCGAGGGACGAGGATTGCAAATGGATCCACATGACTTCTGTGGGTCATACCAGAACAATCAAATACTTCAACAGTTCTTAGGGCAAAATTAATGCACACAGATATCCAATGCTTATTACTGAATTCACAGGAGCGTAAACTCTGTCGAAGTCTAATGCCCATTTCTTCCCCGTCTTTCCATGAGAAGGGAAGTCACCGTTTGCATAACCCAAGATCATAGAATCCCCCTTGTGGCCTTTTTTACCTTCTCTAAACTTCAAATATTCGTTTTTGATTTGCATGCTAAACAAACAATTCATGAAGCCAACACGATTTGACTTTAGTCGGCCTAAAGATGTATTCTCCCGAAATATATACATCATAGCATCCATTTCCTGAAAAATATTTCATTGCAAAAAAAAATTGCAATTAAAAAAAAATATAATAAAGTATTACATAGCGTTACTCCCTCCAAATATTGCAACGTACCGGATTATGAAGCCAAACGTTGCTTGTCATGACTCGCTTTAGTAATTCCTCGTTAATTAAACTTGGACCCAACTGAATAATTCTGCAAATACACAAAAGAAAACACTATGCATAAGCATCGAAAGAGCATAAAACTGTTACAATTATAGTAAAATATAATTGAACAACTTACCCCCTTGCTCTATGCCACTCTGCAAAAGCTTCGAATCGATCATCAGAAACGAACACCAAAACAGAATCTATGTCAAATTCACCCGCGTTAGTAGTATTCAATCTCCGTATGTCATCTTTGCATAATACATTTTGTGTAGGATCAAACCCAAGTACATCTGCTTTTTGAGATAGGTGCCCTACTGATTTCTGTAAAAATTCTTGTGTATCCAAATTAAGATCTATTTCACTATGATGAGTGAAAAGATCATCAACTAAAACCGTTTCATCCTGTCCATACAAAAAGTTTAACAAAAATATCAACACTTATTATTACACCCACAAACATACATATCCGATTACATATTCTTTTAGAGTCTTAAAAAAAAAACACAAACATACATAACATAGAGATTTAAGTCTTACGTACCACAGATTTACTCTTCTTTTATGCTGGAATGGATGGTTGATCAACCATGGCTTGAGTGCTTATTGTAATTCCAGCTGAAGTTAAAGTATCCTTCAAGAGTGAGACATCCTTTTCTATTTTTTCCAATCGGCTGTCAACCTTCTTCTCAAAACTCTTGAAACAAGTCTCAAACACACTAATAAAGGACTTCATTTGTTCATCTGTTGCAGCTCGATGTGTTGTTGCTGCTCGCTCATAGAGCAGTTTCTTTTTCCTCCTCTCTGCACCATGATCAGGTTGTCTCTTCCTCTTGCAACCTGATTCTTCATCATTAGCAGCTTGCATACTCTCACCACTCTTTGTTGCACTAGACCCTTGATTTTCTTCACACACCTCACTGCCAACATCATCTTTTAATTGAATATGTTCACCCTCCACATCATCAACTTGTACAGTTCCCCAAATATGGTCTCCAAAATCATTTCCATAACTGATCTTATCTTTCAAATTATCGACTTCACCATCGCTTGTTTCGTCACGCCATAAAAACTCAATGGAGTCAACAACGCCGAAATCGCCAGTAATAGATATGTATGGATAAACAATATCCTAAAAAAAAAGAAAAAAAAAACAGGTAGGAGTTAAAGATTAAACAATGACATCAACTATTAACAAAAAAAACATGTGATAAGAGTTGGGTTGGCAAAGAAAGTACCTTCGGTCCAAATGTACTTTCTAGTTGGATGATATCATCATATGATACTTTGGCTGCGTCTTTCCAGTTAGAACATCGAGGAGCTTCTCTAAACTCAGTGATAATCTTTTCTCCCAACAACTTTCCAATGTCTGGAATTGCCTCCATCACCTATATTTGAAATGCATATGAGAAACCATCTAATGCATAGCTATTGATCTTCTTCAAATCTTCTCTTTTTTCTATGATAGACTTAGCAAGACTTTTAAAAGCTTTAAGACCCCAAGGATAAGTCATCACCTTATCAAGATCCATTACCATCTGGATGTATTTGAGTGGAATATACTTTTTCTCATCCTTAGTCATAACCAACCCAGCTATCACAAGAAGATACACCAATCGGATCCTATCTACCTCATTCCATTTGTGAATTACAGGTAAGTGAACATCAACCAAGCTCTTAATGCTAATAGTCGGACCTTTTCTCTTCATCAATTTACTCCAAAACCCACCATCATCTTTCCAATTCTCTAAATTACAACTAGAATCCGCAGTGCATTTGAGCCTAGTCACAGCATGAAACTCTTGCATTGAAAATCTGAGTGGCTTCCCTCCAAACACAAACCATATCTCTTTTTTTTTCTTTGTAACCAATTGCCTAGACATCATGCTGTGTATCAAACGTCCTGAATACCCTAAACCATTCTCGTAGAGTGCAAAGACATGTGAAAAGACTGGATCATTCTTCACCTTCTCATACTCTTTAGGTAATGCTTGTATGACTTTGCCCAAGATAGAAATTCGACAGGAATTGTTAATCTTCTTCACTTGTGGCTCAAATCCATCTCTAAACAGGCGTTTAGGAAATTCTGTTTCCATAGCTACACAAAAAAAATTAAGAAAATGATATTCATTAGTATGATGAACATGATCGATTAGCTATACTAACTGTAAGAAAAAACACAAAAACATGATCGATTAGCTATACTAACTATAAGAAAAAACACAATCAATTGATTAGCTATACTAACTGTAAGAAAAAACACAAATTTCAATCGATTAGCTATACTAACATAAGAAAAGACATAAATTTCAATCAATTAGCTATAAAATGTAGACAATAAAATGAAACAAGAGGGAACACGGGGAAGAGGAAACCACTCACCTTACTTTCTCAATGGCTCCAGCTCTGCTCTTCACCAAAAAGATCAGATGCAATCTCCTGACTAAGCTTCAGGATTTCATAAGAGACTTGGATCGCCTGCACAACATAATTTATAGCTCAACTAACTCAAAAGAACGTGGTAACATTGAAAAATCAACAGACAACAAAAGAAAAACAGATGATTTCAATTGATTAGTTATACTAACTATAAGAAAAAACACAAATTTCAATCGATACATTATCAAATTTGGGGAAAAAAATTTGTCCCACAACAATCAAACACATATAGAAACTATATTGACTATATTGAAACAAATTTCAACCGATACATTATCACATTTGGGGGAAAAATCACATTTGGGGAAAAAAAACACAACCACAACAATCCAAACAAACAATTGCATGCATCGATTGAGAGAGAGAGAGAGAGAGAAATCGATTGGGTTCAATCAAAATTTTGGAGAAATTTTTTGAAATAGATTTGGGGAAAACCTCAATTGTGTCTAGAGAGAGAGAGAGAGAGAGAGAGAGGGAGAGGGAGAGAGAGAGAGAAGCTACCGGAGTCGTCGCCGGTGGGAGAAGCTGCCGGAGTCGTCGATCCTCGCCGGTGGGAGAAGCTACCGGAGTCGATATCGTTTGAGAGAGAGAGATACTCGCCGGTGGGTATTGATGGATAATGTCGAGATTTTTTTCTTTTAGGTAGGTGAGTAGTAAAAAAAAGTAATACAAAAATCAGTAAAAAAAGTATAAGGAAATGGATTATTAAAAAAAGGAAGTATTGTTTTGATTAAATATAGGAAGTATACAAAAGAAGAAATATAGAAAAAGTTTGATAAGGAAATTTTGGTTTTTTCTGTATTAAGGGTATAACTGAGTTTTTCTGTATTCTAAAACCTATTTTACCAAACTCCAAAAAAAAAAAGTATAGTGGAACAAATTGAAGCAAAAATGTCCTTTTAAATCAATTTGACCTTTTTATAAATTTATGCAATATGGGTTCGCTATGAGTAAAACAAGAAACCTAATTAATAAGAAGATATTTCCGAAAACAAACTATTATTGTAATAATCCAATAATGAAAATTTTGTCCTTTCTTCTCTGTTTTATAAAACACTAGATGAATACCCGCGCTATAGGCAGACTTTATGGTTTACCATTTTTTAAACAATTTAATTTACTACTAATTTATTTATTATGTAGAGTTTAGCTTTGTTTTTTTTAATTGTGAAAATCTTGAAAAATATAATTTACATTGAAAATCAAAATGCTATATGCTTCAACTCAGGTCTATTTGACATTTGATTGATCGTGGTTTACTGGCCGGCTTTGGTAGTTGTTGATTGGTGCTTTATTAGGTACATGGATACTCTCATCAACGACCCCAAGCAACATAACTTGAGAATGTTAATAGAATTGAGATTTGAGAGAGTATATATTACCGCCTATGTCACTGATTTTAAGAATGCTAATTGTAACACAACACAACATGATTATAGCGCACTTATTTCATTGTTGTTGTTCCGTCTCTGTCACTGAATTTCAATGATTGTAACATAAACAAGATTATGCTTATTCTATTCTGTTGTTGTTACGTCTGTATCTGATTTTACATGTTAATTGTAATACAACATGATTATATATACTTATTTTTTTGTTGTTGTTGTTCCGTCTTTGTCGCGTTTTTTTGTTTGTCTTAAACTCTCACGACGAGAACGGCTTTGTCGTGTTTTATCTCGTGATTTCTTGATTCTTTCCCCCAGAAACAAATAATTTAAGATCAAGGCACGATTACAGATTACATGATCATTTCTTGATTGTTTTAATACTTGTCTAAAACTTACAATTCTTGTCTAAATACTTAGAGATTTAAACATTTTACAATTCTTGTCTAAAACTTCAAAAGACAATACTTTTAATGAAAATTTGATCTAAAGATGCATATTTTGTAACAAATAGTTTTTTGGCTGAATAAATTTTATATTCATTAAGAAAAAAGCTTAAGTATTTAGATATATTCATACTTAAGCTTCTCAATTAAATACTATGAAACACTAACATTTTCTATTTATCAAGAATTGTAGATTGGCTAAACTCGTTAATAGATATAATTAAGATAGACATTTTCTTTTCATGTCAGCTCTTCAATTTTTTGAATATAACTCTAGAATTTGGTTTTTAATAAGAATTTTAGTCAGTTTTCTTTTTGACAACTTCTAAATATTAAAATAGGAAAACCAATAGTCATGAATTTATTCAACTATCTTCCTCTTTTTCTCAGTATTTTTCTAAACCAACATTCTACAGTTTTATTCAAATATCTTCCATTTGATAGTGAACAAAACTCTAATCTTCTTTATATATAAAAATTTATTTCTTTAGGGACAAACTTTCATAATTTTTTTTATAATATTAATCAATATCTCTATCACTAATGCAACTTTTCAAACTATTGACAAATTTGTAACGCTTAAACCATATGCCAATACATTCATGGTTTATGCCAAGAGGAAGAAGTGACGCTTTGATTCACTCGCGATGCCCTTTTGTCTTTTGGCGATGCATCTATTTTTTTGGGACATGTTGTAAGCCTCTTTAAATTTTTTTATGTAAGTATTGAAACTGTTTGTGATATAAATTTTTTTTTAAAAAATTGAAAGATGTTTTATATTCCTTTAAGTTTAGGTCTGTTTGCTTTTAATAAAAATAGATAGGTAGCACTCTCTCTACTGCTGATGTGTCGCTCTCTCCACTACTGATGTGTCACTCAAATGGAAGGAGTTGGTCATCCTCCTTATATAGATTTTCTTTTTGCCCCATTCAAGATGAAGAAATATATTACAAACTTTGAAGCCTATCCATTGGTCAGAACCACTATCTTAGATATTTTAGTCATTGTTCTCTGATCTCATACGACTACATAATATTTCCACCACACATACAAACATATATATTTCACACTTATATGATCCAGATTCATTGTATACATAAAATTTGTGGCTTTTCTGGTCAATTCAAGTAAGATACAAGAAAAATGGAGAAAAGATGGAGTCTTCAAGGTATGACTGCTCTTGTGACCGGTGGCTCTAAAGGCATCGGGTGAGTCATGAACATTTTATATGTTCTTTTTACTGTATTGTGATATTTTGGTATGGAAGAACCAACTATGTTTGTGTGTTTCATGAACAGGGAAGCTGTGGTGGAGGAATTATCAATGTTGGGAGCAAGAGTCCACACATGTGCAAGAGACGAAACTCAACTTCAAGATAGCTTACGTAAATGGCAAGCAAAAGGGTTTCAGGTTTCTACTTCTATCTGCGATGTTTCTTCTCGTGAGCAACGAGAGAAACTCATTGAAACCGTTTCCTCTCTCTTCCAAGGAAAGCTCAACATCCTTGTAAGTATACATATATATAAGCTTCTTCTTCTTGGGCTTGGGATGTACAAGAATCAAACCTAGTGTTTTGTTGTATCTATCAATTTATACATATGTAGGTAAACAATGCGGGAACGTTTATAGACAAGCCTACTACAGAGTTTACAACAGAAGAATACTCGTTTATAATGGCTACAAATCTCGAGTCGGCTTTTCATCTCTCACAGCTTGCTCATCCTTTACTAAAAGCTTCAAGTTCTGGGAGCATCGTGTTCATTTCCTCTGTTTCTGGGGTTGTGCATACCGGTTCATCCATCTATGGAGCAACTAAAGGTATATTATATGTATGTATATATTCAAACAGCGACTGATGCATCGTGTTCTGAGACTTAATTATATAAATGTGTGTTTTAGGAGCTATGAATCAGCTGGGAAGAAACTTAGCATGCGAGTGGGCAAGTGACAACATAAGGGTTAACTCTGTGTGTCCATGGGTCATAGCAACTCCTTTAGTTGCCGATGTAAGGCTATTAATTAGAAATTTATAAAACCAAAGATCTCCTTGATACTACAAAAAATAAGATAAAGAATAAAATTATTACATATGATTATATGAATCTTTAACTTAAGCCAAAGATTATATATTTCTTGCTTCGTAATTTAATTTTAAGTGAACATCTCTCAGATTCTTAGAGAATTTTTTAAAATAATAACATGTGAATTTTTAATTAATTAAGTCAAAGCTATATTAATATTACTTCATAGTTTTAACATGAGTGAAAAAAATTCTCAGATACTCAGTGATGAAAAGGTTAACAAAGCAGTGGAGAGCAGGACACCGATGGGGCGTGTTGGAGAGGCAAATGAAGTCTCATCGCTTGTGGCATTTCTATGTCTTCATGCAGCTTCTTATATAACAGGTCAAACTATTTGCGTTGATGGAGGTTTCACTATTAACGGCTTTTCTTACAAGCCTCAGCACTAAACCGTTGATTGTTTGTTTTTGTTTGATTTGAAACTTAAGAAGATTCAATATACAATAAATCAATAATGGTTTGAAACCTCGATCTGTTAGCAAACCTTTGAATGTCAACAGAATAGATGATTTGGATTTGTTAGCGTTAATGCTATACTTTTTGGGACTAAGTTCCTCTCTCTTCGTAAACATTCATAACATAGTCATATAGAGTAAAAGAAGAGCACAACTTAAGACTCAGATAAGAAAGTTGGGCTTCGACAGTCATCAACTTACTCGATCTAAGCCTAAAGACATGATCAGGTAATATAACAGTATTATGCTTTACAATCCCTATGCAAAATGATGACTCAATGGACAGACCGACAGATGGTGTCTCTATTGAAGATGTTGACTATATAAAAAGCCAATTTTGCTTGAACCGTACCACACTATCAAATTTTTTGTTCCGCACTACTAAATCTACGGTTACTATTCGGACCCATACTTTATAATTGACACTTATCTGATCCACATTCATAGTATACTTATACTTTGTGGCATTTTGGTCACTTCTAGTAACATACAAGAAAAATGGATAAAAGATGGAGTCTTCAAGGTAAGACAGCTCTTGTAACCGGTGCAGCTAGCGGAATCGGGATTGTCTTTCTCTTCTCTTTATCATCTCTAGTACCCTCTGTTATATGCTTCTATTATAACATCCTAAATGGTCAAGATTTCAAGGAATATAAGTTTGCGTATTGTTTAGGTATGCCATAGTGGAGGAGTTAGCTGGTTTTGGAGCTAGAATCCATGTATGTGACATATCTGAAACTAAGCTCAATCAAAGTTTAAGCGAATGGGAAAAGAAAGGGTTTCAACTAAATATCCATCATTTTTCATATATATCCAAAGTGTGAAATTAACAGTTGCCTTCTTGTTATTTTAAATATAAACGTGGAAATAAACGTTTACTGTATTTGGTTCACGTACGAGTCTGACTTATAGTTTCAGTTGTCTTTTATGAGTGAAGATATTGAAAAGAAAAAATGAAGTTAAGTATTGGTTGAAAGATTTTTGAAAAGTCATTTTTGCAAGGGACCACTAACTTAGATTTTTTAGTCATGTTCTCTCTAACTCTCTTATGGCTACATAACATTTCCACCACACACTTATTTGATCCACATTTATCATTGTATTAGTATATATACATAAAATCTGTGGCATTTCTGGTCACTTTAATTCAAGTAAGATACAAGAAATATGGATAAAAGATGGAGTCTTGAAAGTATGAATGCTCTTGTGACCGGTGGAGCCAGCGGAATTGGGTTAGTCTTTCTTATATTTTCTATATACATCATATCTTTCCTATGTACCCATCCTGATGGGTCAAGCGTGTTTAGGTATGCCATAGTAGAGGAGTTAGCTTGTTTTGGAGCTAGAATCCATGTATGCGACATATCCAAAACTCTGCTTAATCAAAGTTTAAGCGAATGGAAAAAGAAAGGGTTTCAAGTGAGTGGCTCGGTCTGTGATGTAACCTCTCGTCCCGAGAGAGAAATCTTATGCAAACCGTCTCCTCACTGTTCGATTGCAAACTCAACATTCTAGTAAGTAAACGATCTTGATATACATAAACACCTAAGCCTAGTTCTTCAATGAGTACTCCTTAACAGAATTGTAATGCAAACGCTTAAGCATATATGTTCATAATATATGTGTAAATAACGTGGGTGTAATTCGTGGGAAGCCAACAACAGATTATGTGGAAGAAGATTTATCTTTCCACATATCAATAAATTTGGAAGCTGCTTTCCATTTTAGCCAGCTTTCACATCCTCTCTTAAAGGCTTCCGGAAATGGAAGCATCGTCTTTATTTCCTCGACTACGGGGATTGTATCAGTTTCATGTGGATCCATTTATAGTCTAACGAAAGGTAACCAAGACGGTTTGTACTAGAGGCAGTTTATTGCAAGACTAGCAAACCAAGACTGGTTTTTATTTCTTGTTCTTCATTTCTTTTGTAGGTGCTTTGATTCAGCTAGCTAAAAATTTGGCATGTGAATGGGCAAAAGACGGCATCAGAGCCAACGCTGTTGCTCCTAATATCGTCAATACTCCTATGTCTCAATCTGTAATAAAACAAAAGACGACTTCTAAATATACTTGGTGTGAATGTAACAACCTCAATTCCTCTAATAATTTCTCAATTGTGTATTCTTAAAGTATCTTGAGGACGTAAGTTTCAAGGAAGGATTGTTCAATAGAACTCCACTTGGCCGTGCTGGAGAGCCGAACGAAGTTGGATCACTTGTGGTCTTCTTGTGCCTTCCTGCAGCTTCTTATATTACTGGTCAAACCATTTGTGTTGATGGAGGGTTCACTGTTAATGGCTTCTCTTATCAGCCACAAGCTTTATAATGAACTTTTCTAGTTTCAATCTTTAAAGTGTAAATTTAACTCTTCAAACAAACGTTGCATACAATGTAAAAACTTTTTTTTTTTTTTGAATCTAATTTACATTATTTTCAATAAAAATATATACATATATATATTGAGCTTTTCACGTTTTCTGTTCTCTCTAATAAAAACTCTCAAGCTATGAGAGCTTATGATGAGTTTCTGTCCCATGTAGAGAGTTTACTTTAGACAGCACAATTTTTACAAACAAAAAGACACTATGTTAAGCAGTTAATTCTTTTGACTTTTGAGCTATGTTGCATGGGAAATCTTTTTGAGCTCCGTTTTCCGTTTCCGAAAGGTTTGGAAACGGAAACTCAAGGAAACTCGGAAACAAGACACAAAAACATGATTCCTAGAAATTTCTGGTTGGAAACACGATGGAAACTCTATTTCCATTTTGGAAACACGACAGAAACCTTTTTTTTAGTTTAAAACTTAATAATTAAATAATTTAGAAATATAAAACTTTATTATAGATATAAATATATAATATTATTAGTGTTTTAATAAAACTATTTAAAATTTATATTTTGAAAATTTATATTTTGAAGCTTTGTTGTTTGAAGCTTTTTGATATGATTTTTATGTTTAGTGTTTTATTATATATTTATAGATATAAATATATATATATATATATATATATATATATATATATATATATATATATATGTATACACATGTATATATCCATACGTTTCCAAAACGTTTCCATTTGCTAATTTTAGAAAAAGTCGTTTCTCGTTTCCAAAACGTTTCGCTTCCGCGTATCCGTTTCCCTTTCCATGCAACCTAGCTTTTGAGTGACTAATCTATACCAAAGAGTAAACCATGACAACTAAACATATCCATCATTTGCCACATCAAAAGTGTGAAGGTAACAGTTCCATTTTAGTTATGGGAGATTACTCAGATGTACTCCAAACTAGGTAATATTACCAGAATCAACAAATCTTTTTATTATTACTAGGATATTTCAGGTATTTTAAAAATACATAGCGTTCCCTTGTTTTATGTTACCGGAAAAACGTAATTACAAAAATGTCATTGCCACGTCAGACGCTACGTCAGAAATCGCTGATGTGTATTAAATAACTCAGCCGTAACGCTTTTACAGAGACAATGACGGCTGACTTATGGTATGTTGGGGCTGATTTATGGAAAAAAATTTCAGTAAGAGCGAACGGCTGACTTAGAGCATAACTCAGCTAAGCGTTACAACTGACTTAATGAAATCTGGCTGAGCCGTCCTTACGGCTGAGTTTTTACCCGATGGTTGAGTTGTCAAAATTTTGGCTGAGTTATCACTACGACATGGCTGAATTAATTTTTTCTGGCTGGCTGAGTTATGAACAACGACTGACTTATGAGATGTCGTTAAGGCTGAGTTATGGTTAAACACTATAACTCTGCCGTGATAAGCTGACTTATCGGACAACTCGGTCGTTTTACGACTGACTTAGTAGCAAAAGATTAATGACTAGAATATCATTCAGTTACGGTTGACTTATTAAACAATACGGCTAAGTTATAAAGTTTCGGTTGATTAAGCAGCTGAACTTGGCAGCCATTTTTTTGTTTTTTAATTACTGTAATAGTATTCATGTTGCGGTTGAGTTATAATCTTGTTTTATGGCTGATTTAATTAGGCTGATTTACATGTTTGTTTGGTGGCTGACTTGCCACTTCGGACGCATCATCCATGTCATCATTCCATGTCATCATCTTCTCCGGAAATACGAAACCTCGTTTTTTCGACTTCCAACTTCTTCACCTGGTTCAAAAGTGAAGTTCTTTACCTTGTTCTTCACTTCTTAATTTTCCTCATTCTTCTTCATTTTCTTTCATGGATCCAGTTCCGCTAATTGTTGTTTCTGGTAATTGGGTAAAGAAACATAAATATGTATTTAACATCGATGATAAAGGGTGTAGAGTTGTGCAGATAGATGCGGAAACAACACACGACAAGTTTGTGAAGCTTGTTCTCGATGGTTACGGATTGAACGCGAGGAAGGATGAAACGACTAATAAGTCAGCCACGAAGCATTATAAATCAGCCGTCATATGAATCTATGAGACCTTTCGGTTTCCCTTACGTATTATAACTTAAGCCGTGAAGTAATATAAATCAGACATTCACTTTCAGATTATTTATTGTCATAAGTCATCCACCAAGCATTATAACTCAGCCGTCATATCAATCTATGAATCCTTTCGTTTTTCCTTAAATATTATAACTCAGCCGTGGAATAATTTAAATCAGATGTTCACTGTTAATAATGACGTGGAATCATTTGCTGTTGTGTATTTTTTTAATATTTTCAGAACAAAAAAATAAAAAATTAACCTAAGTGGTAAATTGTAATTATACCCTCGACAATAAATATCTGAGCAAATTTCAAAAAAAATTATACATATGAAAAATAAACCAATTTTTAGAGTACATCTTGGTAATTCTTTCTTTAGTTATCTTATTATATAAACCTTGGTTCTCAAAGTTAGTAACTCACCAGATCATGACACATGTCAATTTTCACGATTAAATATCAAAGTTAGTAACTCATCAGATCAGGACAAGTGTCAAGTTTAACGATAAAAAATCACAGTTTCAAAGTTTAGTAAAACAAAGCGTAAGATAATTGCAATCTAACTATATTTAAAAAAACAATTAAGATAATTATACTATGTGTCATCCATATCAAAGTTTCACTGTTACAAATATTCTCAACCACTACATGGTAAAATAAATATACTACTTGCCATTCATATTTGGTTGTATAATGATACTATCTATCATAACATATTAAATTTTATGTCTTTGTTTGCACAAAAAGATAAATAAATAAATTTTATGTCTCTATGGTTAGCCAATTTCGAACACTGAGCACTGCAACAAGATTTGTGAAGGCACATGCGAAAAAAACCAAGATCATGAAGAACCGAGTGGCAGTCTTAGGAAAAAAGCTTTTAAGTTTGAACTAATTTTTTTATTATATAAAAAATCTTACTCTATAAAGTAGGGTTTTCAAATTAGCCTTTAACATGATCATGACATGTGTCAGTACACTGATGAGATGTTAACACGTGTCAAAATTTATTTTTTTAAAACAGCTAATTTAGAAAAGAACATTAAATCTAAGTAAAATTTGCATGTTTATATCTAAAAAAAATTAAATCAAAAAAGAAAATGAACAAAACTAATCTATTTTCCATTATATGTTACTTATATTATACGTGTTATTTCAATAAGATTTTGACATGTATAAAAAGTAATTCACAAAGCTTGTATATTATTATTAATAAATAAACAGTGAATAACAAATTTAAAAAGAATAACATAATTTATGTAAAAAATTATTATTTTGAAACATAATAGGACAACAAATTAATAAAATAACATTATATCTACATAACATTACATGTTTATATCGAAAGCTTTTGATCTTTGATTTTTTTTTCTGATATAATTTTGTCGATTTATTGTGTGGGTCTTTGATTCACGCGGTTTTTTTAATGGAAGTTATCAGATGCAATGAAATGAAATCGAAATATACTAGGTTTTACCCCGTGGTACACGAGGGGTCTATTATTTTGTTGATATGATACTGCAATAGTTTAGTGGTGCTTGTAGTCGATAGTGAATTGCAGCTATATATATATTGTTAACGGTTGTAGATAGGTTTTGTATAAACTCTTTATTCGCTAGTTGAGAATATAAATTTTATGATTTGGTTAGTTATGATTTAGGAATGAATGATATGACATATTCTTATTTTGATTCTCAATTGATATTATTGGATTAATAGTGTACATTTAAAGCTAATAAGAATTTAGCAAATATGTAATCGTTTATTAAACGCAAATTAAATATTTCCTAAGATGTATTCATCTTGAATTAGTTGCTATATTATAGGGATGTTATTGCAGAATTTGTGTTATTAATTCTTTTTGTCAAACTCAGCCCTAAAAATTCGGTATGTAAATTAGATCTTTCCTAAAATACAAAGGACATTAATTGGCATTACTTGGATGTAAATAAGTATGCTATGGATTAAAAACCGACCCAAAATATTCGGTAATCTTAAGGAGGATCCAGATAATTGAATCGGTTATAATTTTAGTTAAAATCTGACCAAAGTTGGCAAAAAGCCAAAAAGTGATGACACCCTATTGTACTTTAAAAATGTATTTCGACCTCTATATGTGGATATACTTGTTTGGTTATAAATATCCTAAGAAAAATTTTAAAATATATATATCCGTTTATAAAAATTCAAATCACATCATATGCTGAAAAAATCTAAAATTTTATTAACTTTATGTATTAAATAGTAATTAAAATAATTAAATATAAGATTAAATAAAAGTGCAAGGAGAATTATATTTTAATATTGATTTAAATTAGGTAAATAGTTTTTAGGAAATTAATATTATCAAATAAGGAAATGATTGTGTTTGGTTGTAAGGATTGTAGAGAATTTTGTTGAGACTTGTTTGGATACAAAGATAAGAGAGGATAGCACAAAAATGTTAAGATAGATAAGCCCGCTAATTTAATCGAGGATGGAGACACTGATGGAGGTTCTAAAAGTGATTCTACAGTTAGTAACATTATAAGTTTGGAAGATAAGTCGGTGGTTGATGTTTTTGGTCAATATTTAGAGTTGTCTTTTCTGAATAATGTTGATGATTTCGGTAATGAAACAAGAGCTGGTTGATCGAGTAATTGAGAAGTCGTTTTAAATTTGAAAAATAAATAAAATTTCTTTATCTATTTTTAAAAAATTGTTTAAGATTTAGGATTTATTTTTTTCGATAATTTTTAAACCCGCACGATGTGCGGACTGTGGCTTAAGGCATTGGTTTGCTAAATCGACATACAAGATTCCCATCCTCATTCCGAAACAAAGAGAGTAAGGCCACTTGTGACCTATCTTCTTGGTCCAGCTTCATTCGCAACTTCAGCACCAGCACCTATCTCTAAGTTCCTATGACCGAGTCTTTCTGGCCCCTGTGAACATCTTTTCTTAATTATCTAATTTTATATAAAGACGTGGAGACGTTTACCGTAATTGGTGCACGAGTCTGACTTGTAGTTTTAGTTATCCTTTTGGACCACTAGCTTAGATATTTTAATTTAGCCGCCACTACACACTTATCTGATCCACATTCATTATAAACATATCAAATCTGTGGATACATATGAAAAATAAACCAATTTTTAGAGTACATATTAGTAATTTTTCTTTAGTTATTTTATATAAAGACGTGGAGACGTTTACCGTAATTGGTGCACGAGTCTGACTTGTAGTTTTAGTTATCTTTTTGGACCACTAGCTTAGATATTTTAATTTAGCCGCCACTACACACTTATCTGATCCATATTCATTATAAACAGATCAAATCTGTGGCATGGTCGCTTCAATTCAAGTAAGATACAAGAAAGATGGATAAAAGATGGAGTCTTCAAAGTATGACTGCTCTTGTCACCGGTGGAGCCAGCGGAATTGGGTTCGTCTTTCTTCTCTATTTTATCTCTACATCAACTTTTCAATCTATTGTTCTGTTTGCTGTTTAGCTTCCTGATAGGTCAAGAGTGTTTAGGTATGCCATAGTGGATGAGTTAGCTAGTTTTGGAGCTAGAATCCATGTATGTGACATATCTGAAACTCTGCTTACTCAAAGTTTAAGCGAATGGGAAAAGAAAGGGTTTCAAGTGAGTGGATCAGTTTGTGATGTAAGCTCTCGTCCCGAGAGAGAAAAGCTGATGCAAACCATCTCCTCGCTGTTCCACGGCAAACTCAACATTTTAGTAAGTGAAATTAACTTATAGTATAGTAGTACTCCTTAATAGAAATCTAATGCAAACGCCTAAGCATATATGTTATAGGTTAATAATGTTGGTGTACTTCGTGGGAAGCTAACAACAGAATATGTTGAAGAAGATTTCTCTTTCCACATGTCAATAAATTTGGAAGCTGCTTTCCATTTTAGTCAGCTTTCACATCCTCTCTTAAAGGCTTCAGGCAATGGAAGCATCGTCTTTGTTTCATCTGTTGCAGGGATTGTATCACTTGATGGTGCATCCATTTATAGTCTAACTAAAGGTAACCATGCATGGTTTGTACTAGAGGCAGTTCATTGCAAGACTGACTAACCAAGAAGGGTTGTTTTTTGTTGTTGTTGTATTTTTATAGGAGCTTTGAATCAGCTAGCTAAAAATTTGGCATGTGAATGGGCAAAAGACGGCATAAGAGCCAATGCTGTTGCGCCAAATGCTATCACAACTCCTATGTGTCAATCTGTAATAAATCAAAGACAACTTTTTACATGTTTTTGTGTGAATATAACAACAACCTGAGTTCCTCTAATATTTTCTGCATTGTGTATTCTTTAAGTATCTTGAGGACGTCAGTGTCAAGGATGCATTGTTGAGTAGAATTCCACTTGGTCGCTAAGGAGAGCCGAATGAAGTTGCATCACTAGTGGTGTTCTTGGTGTCTTCCTGCAGCTTCTTATATAACTGGCCAAACCATTTGTGCTGATGGAGGTTTCACTGTTAATGGCTTCTCTTATCAGCAGCAGGCTTGAGAATGGTCATGTTATGTTCTTGTCTTAATATCCTAAACTCCCTATTGGCCTTGTAACCTGTCAAAAACTCTGCTCAATAAAATTCTATGTGGATTCTTTCCACAAGAGAGAAACACTTATGCAAATCGCAGAAGGTCGACATTCTCTCTTATACCCTTTCCTAATGTTATACAATGGTTAAGATTTGAGTATTCGTAAAACAGGATGAACAAGAAACCTAGCAAGGATAGGTTTCCGATTAAGAAAAAGTAAGCCCTTTTGCAGTAACAGAGCAGACAAAAGCAGAGTAAAACTTGGACTCAAATGAGAAGATGGTCTTCAACTTCAACAGTCATCCAAATACAGAATCATGTGACAACACACCATGCTTTACAATCCCTATGCAAATATGCAATGATGACTCAGAGGAGAGATGGCGTCTGTATGGCACAAACAATCATTGTAGTCATCCAAAACTAAATGCAAAAGCTTAAAAAGTTATTTCTCATATTCACTGTTTTACGAAAGATTTAATTGCGAAGAAGTCAAAATCATATTAGAAGTTATCGATGTATTAAGACTTTTTCAACACACTATAACTTAAGCGAAATGAATAATATCTAAAAAATTTCATTTTTTGGTGAGGACCACTAACTTAGATATTCTAGCCATGCTCTCTTTTGACTACTACATCACTTCTGAACCACACATACAAACTAACTCAATAATTAAGACTTTATCTGATCCACATTGATTGTATATATATTATTATCATTGCTAGTAACAAGCAAGGAAAATGGATAAACGATGGAGTCTTCAAGGTATGACTGCTCTTGTGACCGGTGGAGCCAGCGGAATCGGGTTTGTCTATCTTTCTATATCACCTCTTTAACCCCATTGTTCTGCTTCTAAATGGTCACTATTTGAAGGAATTAAAGTTTTGTGGAATGTTATGTTTAGGTATGCCATAGTAGAAGAGTTAGCTGGTTTTGGAGCTAGAATCCATGTGTGCGATATATCTGAAACTCTGCTCAATCAAAGTTTAAGCGAATGGGAAAAGAAAGGGTTTCAAGTGAGTGGTTCAGTTTGTGATGTAACCTCTCGTCCTCAGAGAGAAAAGCTGATGCAAACCGTCTCATCCCTGTTCGATGGCAAACTCAACATTCTTGTAAGTAAATGATCATTATATAGAAACAACTACGCATACTCTATAACTAAAATTCATATATGAGAGAATTTGTTTTTTACAACATAGGTTAATAACGTGGGCGTACTCCGGGGAAAGCCAACAACAGAATATGTAGCAGATGATTGGACTTTCCATATCTCAACAAACTTGGAAGGTGCTTACCATTTTTGCCAACTTTCACATCCTCTCTTGAAGGCTTCAGGCTATGGAAGCATCATCTTCCTTTCCTCGGTTGCAGGGGTTATATCATTCGACATTGGATCCATTTATGGTCTTACAAAAGGTAACTTAAGTTAACCTAGCTAAGTTGCTACTAGAGGCTATTCATTGCAAAATCAACAAGGAGTAGTATTTTTTTTTTTTACTTCAACAAAAAAAATGTTTTGTTAATTTATTTTACAGGAGCCCTGAATCAGCTAGCTAGAAATTTGGCATGTGAATGGGCAAAAGACGGCATAAGAGCTAATGCTGTTGCACCTAATGCTGTCAAGACTGCTCAGTCTCAATCTGTAATAAACAAATAATATAAAACTCTTTTTTTTTTTTTTTCATTGTTGTGAATTTTAACAACCTCTATTCCTCTAATCATTTCTCAATTTTTTGTTTATAAAAGTTTCTTGAGGACGTCAGTTTGAAGAAGGCATTGTTGAGTAGAACTCCACTTGGCCGTGTTGGAGAGCCGAATGAAGTTGCATCAGTAGTGGTCTTCTTGTGTCTACCAGCAGCTTCATATATCACAGGTCAAACTATTTGTGTTGATGGAGGCCTGACGGTTAACGGTTTCTCCTATAAACCACAGGCTTGAAAATGGCCTAGCTTGTTGTGTTTGGTTTGTAGTTTCCTTAAACACTCAACGTTCTCTATATCTCTAATAAAAAATTTCTCTCTATGAGTTTCTACATGAAGATATAAATGAATTCACAATTCCATTATGAATAGAAGATTCAATTACACCCGCGGCACTAACAACTTTGCGGCAATTAATCTTTCAAAATCAAAATGCTATATGCTTCAACTCAGGTCTATTTGACATTTTATTGATCGTGGTTTACTGGCCGGCTTTGGTAGTTGTTGATTGGTGCTTTGTTAGGAACATGGATAGTTGGATACTCTCATCAACGACCCGAAGCAACATAACTTGAGAATGTTAATAGCATTGAGATTTGAGAGAGTATATATTACCGTCTATGTCACTGAATTTAAGAATGTTAATTGTAACACAACACAACATGATTATAGCGCACTTATTTCATTGTTGTTGTTCCGTCTCTGTCACTGAATTTAAATGATTGTAACATAAACAAGATTATGCTTATTCTATTTTGTTGTTGTTACGTCTATGTCTCTGATTTTACATGTTAATTGTAATACAACATGATTATATATACTTATTTTTTGTTGTTGTTGTTCCGTCTTTGTCGCGTTTTTTTTGTTTGTCTTAAACTCTCACGACGAGAACGGCTTTGTCGTGTTTTATCTCGTGATTTCTTGATTCTTTCCCCCAGCAACAAATAATTTAAGATCAAGGCACGATTACAGATTACATGCTCATATATTTTCCCATGTATGCGCACCTCTCTATCGGTTTTGGGTCCTACCAAATAATTAGTAATAATAGAAATGCATTTGAACAAAGAAAATACTATCAAGGAACACCTCATTTTGTAACGGTTTTTTTAAAGGAATATTTAAACCCACTAGGAAGTTTTTTAATGGTATTTTTAGGTTATTTTGGACAAATATACGAATTTAAAAAAAAACTTCTACAGAATTTTTACGTATATATTCAATAGATTGTGGTATTTTCGAACTGATGTCTGTCTAAACACGTACATTGTCATATCTACCGATACGGTGAAAACAAAAATTAATAAAGTATTACGAATCTAAATATAAATTTTAAATTTAATTTGTAAATCATACTTTTGAAAATAAACTAAAATGAATATTATAAATAAAAATGTCTACGTTTTATTGCGTAAAATCATAACATATATGTAATATTCTGATTTTAGAAAATATGGTAGTGCATGTGCATAATTTTAAAAGTTTTGGTCACTTATCTTACCAAAATGTATTTATATTTGCCGTTAAATGTTGTAAAAAATTTCCACAGTTTAGACGTGCTTGAACTGGAGCAATATCATGATAGATATTTCAGAAAATGATTTAGAACCGCACCAATGAAAATACGACAAAAAAAATCATGTAGTGATCTGTAGGATCGATGTAGATTAGAAAATGTGTTGATCGGGTTTATAATATATATATATATATAGATATATATTTATTTAATTATTTATTTAAATATCTTTAAAGATTTACGATCAAATGAACCACGGCTTATCGTTAATATTTTATATATTATGACTCTATATATGTTATGTAGCATCTCTGTTCTTTGCTAGTCACATGCAAACATAGAATGGATAAAAGATGGAGTCTTCAAGGTATGACTGCCCTTGTAACTGGTGGAGCCAGTGGAATCGGGTTCGTCTTTCTTCTCTCCCTAAATCATAATTTTTGCCCATTCTTTTAGATTTATGTAAGATGTTGTCGCTAAATTTTGTTTTGGTGTGGATTGTTTTAGTCATGCAATAGTAGAGGAACTATCCGGTTTTGGGGCCAAAATCCATGTATGTGACATATCCAAAACTCTTCTCAATGAAAGTTTATGTGAATGGGAGAAAAAAGGGTTTCAAGTGAGTGGTTCGGTCTGTGATGCATCCATTCGTCAAGAGAGAGAAACACTTATGCAAACTGTCACAACGGTATTCGATGGCAAGCTGAACATTCTTGTAAGTTAATCTTAATTTGAGAAACTATGCATATTCTTTTAGGCCAGTAACAAAAGACATATATCGTAAGTGGTTTTTCTTACTTTTATCTGTTTAACATATAGGTGAACAACGTTGGTACAATTCTCACAAAGCCAACAATAGAATATGAGGCAGACGACTTCTCAATCCATATTTCTACAAACTTGGAATCTGCTTATCATCTTAGCCAGCTTTCACATCCAATGCTAAAGGCTTCAGGCTATGGAAGCATCATCTTTATTTCCTCTATAGCAGGGATTGTATCATTTGATGCTGCATCCATTTATGGTCTAACGAAAGGTAACCAGGGTTCTTTGCTGAACTGACTAATCAATAGAGAGATTGTCCATTTTACTAGACGAAATATATAATATCCTATGTATATATGAAATTTCTAAAACTAAATAGAGACCTTTTAATTACGTTTAATATTTGACAAAAACAAAAGAAGCTAATGTTTTAGTATGATAGGCAAAAATTATGATATCACAAGTCATAGTAGTTGGGATGTATATTTTATATATTTTCCAACTCATAATAGTTTAGATATAGGTTTCGTTGTAGTTCTGACACTTTTCGTGTCAGAACTATATATGATCAGACTATCAAAATATAGGGTTTTCATTCATATTCAATAACATATATAAGGAGAATATTGACACAAACAAGACTAGTTGGTTGACCATTAGTTCTAATTGTCTAGAAAAGTTTTGTATATCAACATTAGTTCTAATTTTCTTTGAAAATCCTATAAGAAGTCTCGTCGTAGTAGTTCATCTTTTTTCTTGTGTGTATATGTACAGGAGCTTTGAATCAGCTAGCAAGAAATTTGGCTTGTGAATGGGCAAAAGACGGCATAAGAGCTAACGCTGTTGCTCCTAATTTTATCAACACTGCACTGATTAAATCCGTAAAATACTCCCTCTTACTTTTTTTTTCTTCATTTTTTGGTCTTTTACAAATAACATCATCCACATCCTATCCTTGTTTCTTACAATTTTTTGAATAATCAGTTTCTCGGAGACACCGGTTTTAACCAGAGTTTGTCCAGTAGAACTCCACTTGGTCGTGCTGGAGAACCAAGCGAAGTTGCATCACTTGTAGCTTTTCTGTGTCTTCCTGCTGCTTCATATATTACTGGTCAGACCATTTGTGTTGATGGAGGTCTTACAGTTAGTGGCTTCTCCTATCAGCCACTGGCTTGAGCAATTGAGCCGAGTCTTGTCTTTTGGGTTGGTCTCGTGAAGAACGTCCAAGTCTTGTCTTTTGGGTTGGTCTCGCGAAGAACGTCCAACGATATATATATTCTCATGTATCATATTTTATCCAAGTAAAACAATGTTATTCACCCATGGATTTTTAAAAAACTTAATGAAATCTAATGTTATTTCTTTTGAATTTAAAATCTAATGTTATTATTAATTAGTGATTTGAAAATCTACTCTAAGATCCACTGATGAAAACATTTTGAAGATTTGATTTCAAAGAATTTCCATAAAATCCTATTAAAACTTAAATCATCGTAAAGAGAGTGTTTTCCTATAAAAATAGGAGAATTTGATTTAAAAGGATATTTTTTCTTCAATTTGTCCCATTATGCCTTTTTTTCAAAGTTTGGTATATTGAGTTTTATTATACAGAAATACTCTATTATACCTCTTATTGCAATACTATAGAGAAAAGAATTCAATTCCCTTAATTCAAATTAAGAATCTATAAAATATTTCCAAAATTAAATCCCACAGCTCCCGATTTCTACAAAAAAAAAAAAAAAAAAAAAAAAAAAAAAAAAAAAATCCCACAGCTCTCTCTCTCGATCGAAAGATTTTAGGGATTTTTCCCCCAAATCTATTTCCATTATTTTGAAACATAAGAAATTCAAAATAAATAAAAAAAACATAAGAAAGCCAATAACATGTATTTGAAACATAAGAAATTCAAAATAAAAAAACATAAGATATCTAATAACGTGAACTCCAAATAGTGACGAAGAAGACTACATTATAAATCCTCAAAGATTTGGGATATCATGCTTTTAATCCTCCATTTTACTAGCAAGACCAGCCTGAGAATATTAAAAAAATAATGAATGTTAAATTAAAGAAACTAAAACATGTATTTGAAATGATGTGTAACAGTTGTTGAACAAACCTATTATTAGATCGTGTTTTCACATGTCGATCTATTGTGGCCTTCGCTCCTTGTGACGATCTTATCTTGTCTTCCACTGATTCATATCTTCTTTTTCTTCTTCTACCAGCTCCTTTTCTTGTCTCAGGTGGTACAATTTTTACATCACCAACAGTTTCACGAACACACCATTCATCTTCAGGAACACCTATAAGATTAATGGTTTCCTCGTACAATGATCTCCATGAAGCAGTAGTGAACACATCATCAGCATATGGGTACAGACTTTTCCCAACACTAAAAGCTGCTTTTATGGCATGTCTACAAAAAAGTTTTCCTATGTCGAACTTTCCACATGAACAAGTCCTCTTCTCCAAATCAACAATATAATCTACGCATTTACCTTTAATCTGTAATATGAATTGAGAAATAGGATAAGCTTTTAACTTTTCACCCTTCTCTATTCTTCTAGAAATCTTCTTCTCCACCTCAACGGTTAAAGGGTCGTTCTGCTGCGCACTTAATGCCTTACGCTCATAAAACCAGCGGGTTAACATTTCTCTAATGCTATCTAACAAAGAAATTATTGGATACTCTCTCGGTGATCTCAAAGCTGAATTTATTGATTCAGCAGGGTTGTTGGTGTTAATGTCATATCTATATCCAGGAAAATGACATCTAGCCCATTTTTTAACATCGGCCTCCTCTAGATAACCTCCAATCGCCGGACTAATATTGCAAATTTCCTCAAAATGTTTATCAAACTCAGCAACTCTATACGCTTTTGACGCTTTTGCAACACGTCCAGCCACACCTCTTCCTTTATAATTTGTTACCACATTACCTATCAAGTGGTGGATGCAAATGCCAAGATTAGCCAACGGGTAGATTTTTCCAATCATTTTACCAATAAATATATGTCGATCTAACACAAAAGCTAAATCTTTGTCATCCGCAATAACAACCTTAACCTGCATTAAAAACCACTCCCATGAAGCATCATTCTCAGAATCAGCAATCCCAAATGCAATTGGATACAAATTAGAGTTACCATCTACGGTCGTAACAACTAGTAGAACTCCTTTGTATTTGCTCTTTAAAAACGTTCCGTCAAGTACAATTACCTTCCGAATTTTCTTGTAGAACCCTCTTATTGATTGACCAAATGAAATGAATAGATACTTGAATCTACCATCACAATCAATATCATAATTTGTATGCGTACCAGGATTCACCTCTTTTAGCATGTCCAAGTAGTTAGGTATCTTAGTAAAACTTTTCTCTGGGATTCCTCTTACTTCGTTAACTGCATACTCAAGAGATTCCCAAGCTTGGGAATAAGTTACCTCACATCCATTCTCCGTACGCATAATATTAATGATGTCATTGGGTTTAGGTCCCTCCTTGACACCTTCATAATTATGTTTGATGAGATTCCCGATTGTTCTTGCTGAAGGTGTTCTACCAAATTTCGTTTTCCTTGAAGGAGCACAAGTATGGCTACCCACATACTTGTTGATTTTCCAACACGTAGACCCTTCTAAGCACTCAGCACGAACACGCCATTTGCAAACATTATCAATAGAGCGTATACACCATAATCTTGTACTAGATTTAGTAACTCTGTAATTGAAGTTATACTTCATGGCAAAAAATTCTAAACTTGCCTGTAAAGCTTCCTTGCTTTTGAAATATTGCCTCTTTTTTACCATAGAATCAACCATCATAGATCTAGCACCAACTTCAGCGTCTTTAGAAGTTATGAAGTTACAATCATTCGGTTTTGCTTTGCTCACAATTTTTTGCTGCTTTTCACGGAGGAGACTGTCAACGCCTCCCTCACTTGAATCACTTGGTTCCTTATTCAAATCATTATTGCTTCTATCATTCACTGTGGTTTTAAACGTCACACACAACCGTATGTTATTCTTCATTCTCCAATAAGCAACATAATTTTTCACTTGGCGATCATTCATCATAACAACCGGAGGAGAATCACTTGGCGATCATTCCACATCAACCATGTTTAGTGACTGTATTTCATAGTCTTCCAAAACCATCAACTTTAGCTCTTCAAGAGTTGAATTGGCTTGAAAAGTAAGAAGTTTCCCACGTTTTCTTCATCAACAATAAATCTCCATTCATTTTGCCCGATACATCTCTATATACCACATGTTACATAGATTTGCAACATTTTGCAAAATCAACTCTTGAATGAAAGAACACAAAATTTAGGTTTACAAGCGTAGGAAAGTGACGAAAAGAATGAAGAAAATCTCTCTTAAACCTAAGGTAATCGATTAATAATGTTTTCAGAACACGTTTTCTAAACGTGTTAGAACGTAATCTTTAAGAATATATATGATTTGCATAATTTCGGGACTACGTAAATATTTTGTTTCCTTAAATTTAGGATTCAGTTACCTTGTTTAACATAAGTCTAGACTTTGTAAAATATATTTTTTAAATTATGAACAACATAGAATAAAGTGTAGAATATATCTTCTAATTTCCGCAGGGCACATGATAAAATGTAGATTTCATATTCTGACTTTTGTAGAATATGTATAAAGTGAAGAAAACAAATTCTAATATTTTTAGAATATAGAGTTATGTGTAGAATATATATTCTAGTTTTTGTAGAACACATATAAATTCCGACTTCTAAAAGTTTTAGAAGATAAATCTGTTCTAAAGATTACAGAAAAGGTACAATGCGTAGAATTTGTAAACAATCATATTTAGAACATGTATAGCACGTAGAATTCATAATCTAATATCTTTAGAATATGTATTCTAGATTTTGCAGAATAATTTTTTGTCATTGTTAAAACACATTTTTATTCATCAAAAACACCTTTTTTTCATCAAAAACACCTTTTGGCAACCTCTTCTTTATTTATTAATTTGTTTTTAGGGAAATAAAATTTTAAAATTGCTTAAAAATTAGTTTCAATTTTTTTAAAAGGTAGTTTAGGTATACTCAATAATGTATGGTAGAATGCATAATGGGACAAATTGAAGAAAAAATGTCCTTTTAAATCAAATTATTACATGAGTGACAAAATATGAACTCAAAGATAAAACTCTTTCTATTCATCTTATCTACAAATAGTTACCCTTAACCTGTTATTAATTTATTATCCTTAAATTTCACTAATGAACTATCTGTTTTTTTTTAATTAATTATGACAAAAATGGAGGGGAATCTTTATTACATTTCGTAGTATGGCAACCGAGTTATCATGTAGATCGCCGTAGTGACCACCAGCCCTGGCCCATAAGGATGATGATATATATATGAGCTAAAAATTATTAACGAGCAAGTTATCTCTAAGATATATGACAATTTTTTAAGCTCGGGAATCATCCATTTTATTGTGGAGTATAGGGACATGTTGTCTCGTGAATTATTCCAACAGTACTTAAGCAATATTAAAGGTTCTCTTCACCACACAAAATAAAAAATAAAAAATAAAAAATATGATAATAGTACTTCAATAGAAGCGAGAAGGAGAGAAAAAGCAAATAATGATTTAAAGATCCAATAATGGCTAGAAATCAAAAGAGCATAATTACAACTTCCCAAATGTAGCAAATATTCAAGAAAAACTCATTCAGTAGAAGAGAGAAAGGGACAAATGTGGTTTTATCATACAATGGGTTAAACTTTTGAATGTTTGGTAAAGTGGGATGATCATGAAACCAAACCAGAAGATAAGCACTGAAGGTATGATAGAATCGTTTACCTTATTTTGGTTACCTAAACACACGTGCAATGTTTACAACTTCTATAAACGACAACTGATTCTACAAAAGTGGACTTTTATGTCAAGATTTTGACTATTAATAGTCCAGTTTTCCTCTTGACCATTAACTTTTGTCATGTTCTTTATTATGGACTATGGTTAACGTCTCCACCTCACATACAAACAAAATCATTAATTCGCACTTATCTCATATATTGTCTATATAATAATGTGTATCACTTCTCTGATCATTTGCATGTAACATACAAGGAAAATGGATAAAAGATGGAGTCTTCAAGGTATGACTGCTCTTGTAACCGGTGGAGCCAGCGGAATCGGGTTTGTAATTCTTTTCTCTTTATCATCTTTGTTACCTATTGTTATGCTTCTACTTTAACATCCTAGATGGTCAAAGATTTCAAGGAATTTTAAGTTTTGTGTATTGTTTAGGTATGCCATAGTAGAGGAGTTGGCTGGTTTTGGAGCTAGAGTTCATGTATGTGACATATCTGAAGCTAAGCTTAATCAAAGTTTAAGCGAGTGGGAAAAGAAAGGGTTTCAAGTGAGTGGCTCAGTCTGTGATGTAACCTCTCGTCCCGGGAGAGAAAAGTTGATGCAAACCATCTCCTCACAGTTTGATGGCAAAGTCAACATTCTTGTAAGTAAATTATTCTTAAAGATATATAATAATCAAGTTAAGCATGAGAAAACTCTTAAAAGACTCTTTATTTTCAAAATGCACAGGTAAACAATGTAGGTGGAATCCGCTCAAAGCCAACAACAGAATATACTGAAGACGATTTCGCTTTCCATATCTCAACAAACGTGGAAGCTGCTTACCATTTTTGCCAACTTTCACATCCACTCCTAAAGGCTTCAGGCTATGGAAGCATCGTCTTTGTTTCCTCGGTTGCAGGGATAATATCTTTTGACGCTGGATCCATTTATGGTCTAACGAAAGGTAACCAGAGACATATATAGTTACTATTAGAAGCATAGATGAAGTTCATTGCAAGACTTACTGATTAACACCGAGTGTTGTATTTTTTTTTTTCTGTGTATTGTTAATTTGTTTACAGGAGCTTTGATTCAGCTAGCTAAAAATTTGGCATGTGAATGGGCAAAAGACGGCATACGAGCCAACGCTGTTGCACCAAATGTCATCAATACTCCTCTGTCTCAATCTGTAATAATAACGACTTTTTTACATTTTCTTGTGATTGTAACAAATCATAGTTCCCTCTAACCATCTCTTAATTTTTTTTCCTTCAAGTATCTTGAGGACATTAGTTTCAAGTACGGATTGTTGAGTAGGACTCCACTTGGTCGTGTTGGAGAGCCGAATGAAGTCGCATCACTTGTGGCTTTCTTGTGTCTACCTGCGGCTTCTTATATCACAGGCCAGACCATTTGTGTTGATGGTGGTCTCACTGTTAATGGTTTCTCCTATCAACTACAGGCTTGAGAATGGCATTGTGGTGTTCTGTTTTGTTTGTCTTAAATTCTCAATGTTTTCTCTCAAATAAAAACTCACAACTATGAGTTTCTTAATAATTAAAAACTAAATGATATCACAATATAATTCCATTGTGGAGATGATAATCTCTCTTGGATAGAAGCTTTGATTACACTTGCAATGCCAACAACTTGCAGCAATATATAACTCTCATACTCGATCTTCATCTCAGACCCTAAATAACTAGATATACAAAGCTCATTCTCAAAGACAAACTCTTGTAGCATCACACTATGCTTTACAATCCCTATGTAATGATGACTCAATGGAGACATGGCGCGCGTCTCTATGGCACAAACTGTATACCCAAAAGTGAGTGAAAATTTAAAAAGTTTCATTCAGAAAAAAAAAAAAATTAAAAATTTATTTCCTTTCTGTTTTACAAAATATATCATTAAAATTTAAAATGTCAAAGATCCATCATTAGTTGCACCAAAAGTATAAAGAAATATTTGCCTTTTCGCTCCAATCGAGAAAAAAACATATATATTTATATATCAAATTTGAAGATTTTATTAAGCATGAAAATGGTACAAATATTAATGAAATTAAAAGTAAGTAAAAGTTGGAAGAGAAGTTTGCAGTAAAAGTTGTAACAAAGGAAGAAGACTACCCACGTCAAGTATAATATTTTTTTGTCACGTCAATAAAAGGAGGGACTCTATCCACGTCAAGTAGTTAATATAAACACAAATTTTGCCGGAATGTTCACCTTTTTTACTTCTAGTTCCCGACTTTCCGTTGTCTTTTGTGAGTAAAGTTATTGAATTAGACATATGAGTAAGTTGTGGCCAATGATTTGACAACAGAATGTCATTTTTTAAGCAGGACCATTAACTCATATATACATTACCAAGTAGAAATGGCTATTCAGCAGCCTCAGCCGTCAGACCATCAATTCAACAACGACTATTTCAACGTTCTTGAGAAATAAGTTGCAAGAGAAGTTTTACCAAAGAGAGAAAGAAAGAAGCCTATTTGATGTGTGTTGTTACCTAAACACGTGAAATCTTTACCGAATTATGTTCACCATAATCATGACTTCTAGTTTCAGTATTTATTTGTGACTGATTTTATTATAAAAACAACAAATGAGTAATTAAGTTTGGTCGAACATTTTGACTATAAATAGTCATTTTTGCTTGGAACCACTTATTTAGATATTTTAGTCATGTTTTTTGGTACAAACATTTCCATCACACATACAAACATACTCGTTAATTTGCACTCATATGATCCACTTCATCTATGGCATTGTCGTTCATTGCTATTAAACTTGGCAGATATCACTATGGAAGTTGGCCAATGTTTAATAGGTTTTATATATGTTCCCTATGGATGCTTATTAATATATCCATGCACCTCATATTTAAAGGTTTAGTGATCTATCTTCATACTATATATAATTAATCAGTGGAATCTCTGGTTAGTGATAAGACATAGGTAGTCACGATAGATAAAAACAGATGGAGTCTTCAAAGTATGACTGCTCTTGTGACCGGTGGAGCCAGCGGAATCGGGTTTATATCGCTTCTATACTCTCTCTGTAACACCTATTTCACCTATTGTTCTGTTTCCTTATATAATATCATGAAAGATCAAGATTTCAAGAAATTTATGTTTATGGAATGTTTAGGTATGCAATAGTAGAGGAGTTGGCTGGTTTTGGAGCTAGAGTCCATGTATGTGATATATCTGAAGTTAAGCTTAATCAAAGTTTAAGCGAATGGGAAAAGAAAAGGTTTCAAGTGAGTGGCTCAGTCTGTGATGTGACATCTCGTCCCGAGAGAGAAAAACTGATGCAAACTGTATCCTCTCTGTTCGGTGGCAAACTCAACATCTTAGTAAGTAACTTGATCTTAAAGAAACTGATCGAGTTTAGCATTTTCGTGAGGCAAACTTATGAAGACTCATTTTGTGAAACATAGGTAAACAATGTAGGTGGAATTCGCAACAAGCCAACGATTGAGAATGTGGCAGAAGACTTCTCATTCCATATCTCAACAAACTTGGAATCTGCTTACCATCTTAGCCAGCTTTCTCATCCTTTGATAAAGGCTTCAGGATTTGGAAGTATCGTCTTCATTTCCTCTATCGGAGGTGTTGTATCGATGGCTTGCGGATCCATTTTTTCTCTAGCCAAAGGTAACTACGTGTTGGTGTTGCTACTAGAGGCAATACCAAGTCCCGAAAACGAGGGTCTTAAATGTTTGTTTTATATATCTTTTTACAGGAGCTCTGCATCAGCTAGCTAAAAATTTGGCATGTGAATGGGCAAAAGACGGCATAAGAGCCAATGTTGTTGCGCCAAATGCTATCACGACTCCCCTGTCTCAACCTGTAAACAACTATAACATTGTTTCTTGTCTGAATATTGTATCAACGTCAATCCTTCTAATAATTTCTCAATTGTGTTTCTTAAAGTTTCTTGACGACATCAGTTTCAAGGAGGCATTGTTGAGTAGAACTCCACTTGGCCGTGTTGGAGAGCCGAATGAAGTTGCATCACTAGTGGTCTTCTTGTGTCTACCTGCAGCTTCATATATCACAGGTCAAACTATTTGTATTGATGGTGGTCTCACTGTTAATGGATTCTCCTATCAGCCACATGCTTGATAATCTCCTTGTTGCGTTCTGTTTTCTTTTTCCTAAACCCTCAATGTTCTCTCTCTAATAAAAATCCTCACGCTGTGAGATTAGTTTGTACGTGAAAACATAATGAGTTCACATTTCTAAGATGCTAATCTAGCTTGGATAGAATATTAACTCTTGACACCTTTAACGCCAACAATTTGGGCAATATTGTCTCTTTGATACATAAAATAGAATCTTGATTGAGCATCTCACGAGAATAAACATAGAAAATCAAGCAATTCTGATGCAAATTTTTTTTTTTTTTTTTTTTTTTTTTTTTTTTTTTTTTGTGTATGGTATAATTTATGTATATTTTCTCCTTCTTTGAATGATATATTAGGTGTTAGAATATAAATTCTATGAGAATATTTTTTGTACATTGTATAATTTATGTAAGAATTTAGTCAGTTTATTAGTTATTACAGAAATTTTAGTACTTCAAATTTTCAAAAGTTACTAATATTGTCATATATTGGGGGGGGGGGGGGGGGGGGGAAGTTAATTATATTGAATTACTAGTAGATTAACTTTATATTCACTTCTCTCTTTAAACAGAAATATATACAGTTACATCTTTATTAAAAAAACACATATATATATATATATATATATATATATATCTTCAATTATTATTTAGTTATTTAGAAATTATATATTAAAATATACTTTAGTTTACATTGTTTAAGATCAAGTTAATATATATTCACTTCTCTCTTTAAACAGAAATATATACAGTTACATCTTTATTAAAAAAACATATATATATATATATATATATATATATATTCAATTATCATTTAGTTATTTAGAAATTATATATTAAAATATACTTTAGTTTATTTTAAATGGATTGAAAATGAAATAAAATAATTTAATATCAAGATCATGTGAATTATTTATATTAAAATGTGGAAATAAAACAGCAAATTATTACTTGACATTATCCTATACAACCCAAATATTATAATCTTATATCCTTAAACTATTTAATCATCAAATTATTTGTTACACTAAAAATTAAAAGAAACAAAATGACACTTATGAAATAAGGGAACATCATATGACAATCTTTTGTAGTTTTTCAAAAGAAAACTTTACTTTATTATTAGATGATACAATATAGTAAGATTTCTTTCAACTCTTACTTTAAGAATCTGACTCCCAACATAATTATATATTAAAATTATTTTAAAATCAAATACGCATGAAATTATTTATTTTCTTTTATAAGTATTTTAAAATGATTGCATAAATCATCAAAAGATGAACAATGTAAAGCTAATTTACATTTGTGGAAAAATATTCAAATTTAAAGTTAGGAACTTCCCAAAAACGGATGATCCGAACAATGATATTATTGTTACCGGTGTTTTGTTGTTCATTGGAGACTGAATCGAGGATGGAATAGAAAGTAAATGTTTTAGTTTTCACAATAGTATGAAAGAGGACGTGCTTGTATGGTAATATGTTGTTTTTAGAAAACTAAACTTTATACAATGTTTGAGCTTTTAAGAGAGAGAAGATATTCAAATCAAATATTAATGATCATAGATTCGCAAGTGTTTCTAAATAATAAGTTAAAAATGAGAAGTTATATAAACAAAAATGAAAACTGAGGAAAATAGTGGGTATATATAAGACAATACATAAAATGATGGTATTCTTTAAAATCAAACCTAAGTAATTATGTTCATACACCATAGAACCTAAAACAAAATACTGATCAACCCAAATAAAAAGTAAAAACAAATTGAAAACCAAATAAAATAGAAAATGGTTTCGTACTTTTAAAGTAAAAACTGAAACCAAATTAATTTATGATAGACTAATTTAAAAATATAGAAGATTTTATAATATATGTAAGATAATTGTTGAATAGTTTGCTTTTTGAATTTTTTTCAACATTGTTACAAAAATATATTCCTTCTATTTTTTTGTTTTAGCATCTAATATATTTCATAATGAAATTATACACCATATAACCTAAAAAAAAAAACTGATCAACCACACTTAAAAATATAAAAAAAATGATACCAAATAAAAATAGGAAATGGTTTCATACTTTTAAAGTAGAAATTGTTAGGCTGATAAAAAATTCTGAGTCTTTTAAAGTAAAAATTGTTAGATTCAAACATAAAAATTAAACCTAAGAATTCAAACTTATAAATTTAATTTAATGTTGATATAGTTGTGAGATGAAACCAACGATAGCTGATAAAAGGTAGCTGTAGATTATTGGGGCTGCATTTGTTTCTGATTAAAGAAGGAAGGAAGAAAATGTTGATGAATTTTTTTTGGGTTTGATGGGCTTGTTGTTAGTTGGATCCAAACTATAGTTAATTAGGTAAAAAAAAACAGGTGTAATAAATATAGCAAGCCAAATGTCATCTCTTTAGCAAAAGTTGAATAAACTTTCTCATATTATATAAGATACTACAAAATTATTTGTTATCGTATTTAAGAATGTCCATATTTGTTACTTAATACAGTACCAATATACGTAAATTATTTACGCGTGTGCCGTTAAAGCCAATTAAAATTGAGCTCTAAAAATACTATTTTGGCAAAAATAAAAGTAAAATATACAATAACATACAAGGCATATTTATTCGCATAATTTATATAAATGTTAATGCAGTTGATATAAGTTTTTCATTTTCTTTCTTTTTGGGTATAACTCTAATACAGAGATGATATGCACCGAATAGACAGATGGTGAACATGCTAGGCATTCTAAAAAGCCAGTTGACAGATAATAGAGCTAGTAACCTTCTTTGTCGGCATCATCGGTGTCAAAGGACTGGTCCCTTCATTAACGTTGTTGGAAATTATGATCAAACTCTCCAATGTCACTATCAAGAGCTAATGGCTATCACTTTAGTTGTTTTGTTGTTTTTTATGGATGCTTAATCTCTTCACCAAATATGATTAGTAGTATAATGTGCTTAAGCTAATACAAATTAGTGTTAAGTAAATATAATGCGCAAGACACGCAAATGGTGTTCAAATATGCATGTAGCGTACTATTACTTAAGGGGTCGCAATTATTAATTGATAAAGTCTTTCTTTACCACACAAGGATAGTCAAAAGGAAAAGGAAAGTATATTCGTACACCCCTATGTTAGGTGTGGTCGAATGGTCATTATCATATATAAGATGGACTTGTGAGTTGAGAGGTTTCAAAATTGAAAACTATATCAACTAGTCTTGATAAATTCTTTATAAGTTCTGTGAAAAGGAGGATCCGAATGGCAAAGAAGGGGGAAAGCTTGGGAGAGAACTCAAGATGGAGTCTTGTAGGCATGACCGCTCTTGTCACCGGTGGTAGTAAAAGGCATCGGGTCAGTCCCCATTGTCAATCTTAGCTCCCTAAATTTATGCTTGGTGATGATACTAACTGTAGTTGTGTGTCATAAATAGGGAAGCTGTAGTGGAGGAACTAGCTATGTTGGGAGCAAGAGTTCACACATGCGCTAGGGACGAAACTCAGCTTCAACAACGTTTAGGTGAATGGCAAGCAAAAGGGTTCCAGGTCTCGACTTCTGTCTGCGACATTTCTTCTCGTGAGAAACCGTTTCCTCTCTCTTCCAAGGAAAGCTCAACATCCTTGTAAGTATACATTTACAAGCATCTCGCCCTCGGGGACCCTTTCATGTTCCAAGAACCAATTCATGTTGTATTTTATGTTGTATATATACATATATAGGTCAACAATGCGGGAACGCTGATAGTAGCAGAAGAATTCTCGTTTGTAATGGCTACAAATCTGGAGTCAGCTTTCCATCTTTCACAACTCGCGCACCCTTTATTGAAATCTTCTGGCTCAGGAAGCATCGTGCTCATGTCTTCTGCTGCTGGAGTTGTGCATGTTAGTGTTGGATCCATCTATGGAGCAACCAAAGGTACGGGATATAGATGTACATCCTTTACACAATATTTTCCCTTGGGTTATGATGCTTACTTAATTACGCATATATTAAGTAATTTTAGGAGCCATGAATCAGCTGGCTAGAAACTTAGCTTGTGAATGGGCGAGTGACAACATAAGGACTAACTCTGTTTGTCCTTGGTATATCACAACTCCTTTAACTAACAATGTAAGGCCAAAATAAAAACGTTCTCCTTATTAATATCAAAAACAAAAAAGATTACGTATCATAATTTATGTTCTTAACTCATGTGGAAAACTCTTAGTATCTGAATGACGAAGAGATTATAAAAGGAGCCGAGCGTAGGACAGCGGTAGGACGTACCGGAGAGGCAAATGAAGTCTCATCGCTTGTGGCATTTCTTTGTCTTCCCGCAGCATCTTATATTACTGGCCAGGCCATTTGTGTTGATGGAGGTGCCACGGTCAACGGTTTTCCTTCAAGCCTCTCCCTTAAAAGTTAAAACACATATTTGCATTTGTTCGGATCATATTTTTAAATATCAAAAACTACAAGCTATATAAAATGTCTCAATGGTCAAATATGTAATAAATGTAATTTAGATGAGTCCATATATCCATATATTCTATTTCTTAGAGACTCTTGGATGCTTGCAGGACGTGTTTGTTGTGTCGTGTCCATATGTAGGATCCCAGTGGTCAACTCTACCTGAATCAATGTTCCTGTAATTCATGTAAGCATTAAATTGAGTTTTTCAATAGGAGAGAGCTGTATATTATTAGATTCTCTATGGTAATGCATGAGCAACATATATTTTTATTTAGAAGAAAAAAAAAGATTTTATTTTATCTTTCTTTTTTGTTATGATGGATATTTTGGTTTACCTTCTGTGTTCCTCTGTTATCATAAAAGAGTATTCTTCTTTCTCTCCATATATGTTTCCAATGGTAGATTCAAACATTTTTTACGACATTTGTTGTAAAGAAAACAAACACTTTTTGTGAGATGTGGTTGAACAGAGAAATTCACATGTTTCATAACGTAACGAAATGATTTAATCTGTCTCTCTTTCACAGTTTCACCTGTTGAACTGACTACTGAGATTCAAGGAACCTGTATGTTCTGAAACAGTGAAACAAGACTAGATCCCAGGTAGTTGGGCCTAACCCTCAACCAAAGGCCCATTATATTGATTAAACCTAACAAAAAAACATGGACATCGTTCCGCACTTCCATGTGTGTGGCCTAGAATAGTAGTATTTATTTATGGATGGTCACTATCATATTCATTATGAATTTTTCTTAACCAGACATTCAGATCTCCATGGAAAGATCTTTTGTTCATAATCAGAAAATGGCTAAAACAAGGGAAAGCTTGAGAGAGAATCCTAGATGGAGTCTTGGAGGCATGACTGCTCTTGTAACAGGTGGCTCCAAAGGCATCGGGTTAGTCCCAACTCCCAAGTCTCCTACTTTACCTACTTTATTACTAGTCCAATATCAAATTAATCTAAGATCTCATTTCAATTTTAGATTTATATGGATCTTTTGATTGCATTTCGATGCTTAATCTAGACATCCCTGGATCGGATAAGATAATAGATTGATGATGTATAAACCAAAATGTATATCTGTGCTATAAATAGAGAAGCTGTGGTGGAGGAACTAGCTATGCTGGGAGCAAGAATCCACACATGTGCCAGAGATGAAACTCAACTTCAAGAAAGCTTACGTAAATGGCAAGCAAAAGGGTTTCAGGTTACCACTTCTGTCTACGACGTTTCTTCTCGTGACCAACGAGAGAAACTCATGGAAACCGTTTCTTCTGTATTCCAAGGGAAGCTCAACATCCTCGTGAGTATATAAGCTTTGATCCATCTAGGAAGTGATTTTAGTTGTGGTTTCTTATGTTTTTGGTTTGACTTCATATATAAGGTAAACAATGTGGGAACGTGTATAGTAAAGCCGACGTTAAAGTATACAGAGGAGGATTTCTCAGTTACAATGGCTACAAATCTCGAGTCATCTTTTCATCTCTCACAACTCGCGCACCCTTTGTTAAAAGCATCTGGTTCAGGGAGCATCGTGCTCATATCCTCAGTATCTGGAGTTGTGCATGTGAATGGTGCATCCATCTACGGAGTAAGTAAAGGTATATCTACATCTATATGTATATTCAAACAATTAGTAATGCATAGCGTTGTGAAACTCATGAAAATGTAAGTGTGTTTTAGGAGCTATGAATCAGCTAGGAAGAAACTTAGCATGCGAGTGGGCAAGTGACAGCATAAGGGTTAACTCTGTGTGTCCATGGTTCATAGCAACTCCTTTAGTTAACGAAGTAAGGCAATAAATAAGAGAGTTAAAAGTTATATATATTGTTACATCTCAATTGTAGTTTTAAGTGAAAAAATCTCTTCAGGTTCTCAGTAATGATGAGTTCAGAAATGAAGTGGAGAGTAGGGCACCAGTGGGACGTGTTGGGGAAGCAAATGAAGTATCATCGCTTGTGGCATTTCTATGTCTTCCTGCAGCTTCTTATATAACAGGCCAAACTATATGTGTTGATGGAGGGTTCACTATTAATGGCTTCTCTTACAAGCCTCTGTCTTAAGGCGGCGTCTATTGTTTCCGTTTACGTTTATTATCAAATGTTTTATATAACATTTTCAGTGTATTGTGATCACAATTTTTGCGTCTTAACTAATTGAACTGTAAGTGAAACCTAAGGGATAAACGAATCATGTACATTTTAAAAATCTGGCCGAGTAGAATCAGTAAGAAGATTCGATTGCGGAAAGCATATATACTGTATGTGTCTCTTTTCAACATTATAGCTCCGTTGGTTAATCTTAATCAGTTAGAGAAATATATGGGAAAACTCATATCTGAAATATAAATCTATATTAACATTTTCTCAAGTACATTTTGGTTTATGCCTTGAAGTTTATCTTATTTAATTTGTTTATTTGCAACATTAACCCCTACAAAATTTCCTAAAATAATATTTTTACTTAATTAATCCCTACAGATTTTCCTAAAATAAACAGTTCTACTTAACTCAATTAATGGAACTAATATAAGAATATTAGACATATTAAATCAAATTTTATTGTTGTGTTATGCCCTTTAAGTACATAATCCTTCACATTCAATTACTACAAGCTGTTCAAATCTCGATGGTACTAAATTCGAGTGCATAATTATCAGCCTATTAAATTCATATTTCCAAAGACGTCCATAATAACACCACCAAGACAAATATTTAATTGTCTATATATCTTATTTGTAAAGTAAATATTGACCGAAGAAATCTTTGTTTTAATAAAACATTGATTGCTGAAATCTCTCTTTAAATGAGTGCATAACTTAAATTTTACAAAGTTAATCCCTAGAAAGTTTTCCAAAATAAGAAAAACTAGAATACGTAAAATCGACAATCCATTAAAATCGGATAATATTCCTAATATTTCAAATATAAATTTAATCGTTTAATGCTATCATAATAATTATGTTAATCAAATATTCATTTCCGATTTCTATGGTACACAAATCAATATATAAAACTAAATGGAAAGTAAATTTAAAATTTAACATATAAAACTAATAAATGGTATATTCCATAAATATACCTTAAATCCTTCACGTTTTGAAAGATCTTTCATGACATTTTACACCTAATGCTTTTTTAAAACACTATAAATAATCTCTCACTACCTAATGGAGAATGCACCAAACATACTTACAACCAGCAAAGAAACATTACAGTAGTATTTTTTTTTTCAGTAAACATTACAGTAATCTATGAAAACGGTTTTGTGTTTTCTTTATTTTTTTTTCTTTTGCTTTTGATGTTATTTAATATTCATTGTAAGTAAGTCACTCTCATCTTTAAGAGATGAATCCATGTTCTATCATGATGTATATAGTTTTGCTTATTATATCAATAGAATTAAGTTTTCTGTTTCATTTTTTTTTCAGCAGTACATCTTATTTTGTTCGTTTTATAATCTACCAATTATTATAACAACCAAACATACTAACCATAACATACTAAACAAAAAGGCAAAAATTTAAAAATTGTATTTGCCTTTTCACTAAGTTTTACGGTCGTCTATTATTTGAAAAGGAATTGTCCTTATATAAACCACAAAATAAGCATACTCTCTTTAATATTGTATCATTATTTTTCTATTTAATTATTTACACAACAAGAATTATCATAATTAATATTAGTTATTAAGATTAAAACAACACAACTAGAATTAAAAGATCTCAGAAATCTGCATCAATACCGATAATGATTTTTAAAAATAAATTTAAAATACATAATTTTTTTTTTTAATTTAGGAGAAGAAAAAATAGTCATATCATAGTGAAAATTCCGAATTAAAATAAAGATTGGAACTAAATATATCAACCAATCTAAATCACAATTAATATATATTTCTTTTGGATTGTTACTATTTCTCTCTCTCTCTCTTCACAAATTATTTTGATTAGCATAATATCAAAATCATATTGATTATTATTTATTAATTATAACTACATATATTCTTAAATAATTTTTACTGTAAAATATCACTAAAGTGAAAAGAAAACTTGGTTGAACTGATCATAATCGACATTAGCCCATTCTTAGTATTGGCTTTAGTTTCATATACGATGATGTAAATAGATTTGTTTTTATCCTTTTTATATATTCAATTACATATGTACCACAGTTTTAATCTAAAAACACTAAACATCTAAATCATACAATTAAAAGGTAACTAAATTATTATATATATAAATAAAAAAATATTTTGCAATGTACCACGAGTTTAAAAAATTACACATGTAGTCATTTACCATAGATTAAATCTAAAAACACTAATAATTTGAAATCATATATTACACATATATAATAAATTAAATCCATGTACTACAGTTTAAATTACTAAATTACACATATATTAGAGGTCAAATTTAAAAAAAAAAATCAAAATCAAAATTCTAATTTTAATATCAAATTAAAAACTATAAAAACTAAATTATATTATATATAAAAGATTATTCTGCGGTGTACCGCGGGTTAAATCCTAGATAATAATTAGGAGAATCTGATTTTTAAGTACATTTTGTGTTATGCTTTTTAAGTTTTGCTTATTTAATTTGTTTTATTTACAACATTAACCTCCTAAAATAACAATTCCTGGAAACTCATTTAATGGAACTATTTAAATCGACCTAATTTGATACATTTATTGCCATAAATAGCTTGACAACATATATACATTTCAATTTTTTCAAAAACAACTCTACGCGTTAAATTTTTAATCCCATAAAAATCTAAAAACCTATTTTAATAGATCTTTAAAAACTGTATGATCTCTTAAATTTAAATAACACAGCCGAGTTTGAGTAACAAATGATTACAATCACAATAATTATTATAACGTTAATAAAGTTCATAAAAACGAGAACCCAACTTTAGAAACTCAATAATCGGATATATTTAACTTTAGCATCAAGAAAAACATTTAATATAAAATATACGTATTAAGAAACTGAATACTATTATGCGATAATGTTATCAACTCAAATAGAAAAACACTAAAATCTCTCTTTTATTGCTATGGATCGTAAACTCCTTGCTCATCAAGCATTTTCCATGTATAAATATCAACTTCACAAACAAAACACAACACACAACCAAAACCACTAATATGCAGTTTTGAAGCACGAGTTAAACCAATAATATGACGCTTTGTTGTTATATAGCGGGACATGTTATTAACATGACGGTTTGAAATAACTATTATTAATTCGGTTTTGAAACACGGGTTATTTGGTCAATGCCACTAATATAAGAATATTAGGCATATTAAATCAGAATAATTTAACTAAAACTTTGTAAAACAATTAAATCATTGGTAAAATTGAGACTTAATCCGACAATAGCTTATAAATTACATATTTATATATTCATTTCCCCTATTATTGTTCTAATAATTGGCAATCCAAACAAAAATATTATTTACTTAAACAAAACAAACTAAATATAAAAAACAAAAAAAATTAAAATGTTATTATTTTTAAAAAAATTGTCCCGCGGTGTACCGCGAGTTAAAATCTAGTTGGAATGGTAAGAAATGTAAGGATATACAGGAGGATGAATGATATTATTAGATGTGTAATGTACAATATATATAGTGTTACATACGAGACAAGGTATCTAGCATTGACCAATATGTCCTTTACATATATACATTCTCTATAAGAAATCCCTTAGAAATAGAGTGAAAGATAAAACCAAATCTATTGTTGCGAGAGAACTCTAGATGTAGATGGAGTCTGTCTATTGTTAAGAAAGTACAATTATGACTAACAAATGCTATCGTTATTTTATTTTTGCCAACAACAATGCTATTGTTAAGAAAGTACAATTAATAATTTTATTTTAACATTAACGTATTCTATGTGCTAAAATACCTTTGTCCCAAAATATAGAATCTTTAGACTTTTTTTATTTCTTCTATTCTATTAGATTTTATCAAGTTTATATGCTTTATTTAAAATTAATTTGATGTTTTATGTCTTTTAATATTCTATAGTAATCTTTCTCATTGGTTAAATTATTTCTAATTAAATACAACTTATGCTTTCACTGCCAAAAGACAGAAAATATATATAATTAATGTAATTCTTAAATTTTGTGTTTTTAAGTAGAAAAACTAATTATATGATGGGACATATGGAGTATTATATGAGAATTTCCAAAAATTTATAGTATTTTAAATTTTTATGTATTTCAATTGGTTATACATAGATGTGTGTATATTTACTTGATTAGTTAAATACAGATGTAAATTGAAGAATTTTATATTTCCATAATTTTATTGTATCTAAAATTAATTATGTGTTTTAATTGGTTAGGAACCTAAATGGTATAATACAGATATTAGTACAGATATAATAAATGGTATTACAGGAAAATAATATTTTTAAATATCATAATAATAAAAAAGCTAAACACTAAAGTCTTATACATATATATATGCCTAATGTAAAATGCTAAATGTTATGATAACAGAGCTTCTTATAAAAATACCTTGTAATATAATATATATATATAAATATGTGTTATTTATATATATATATATGTATATGTGTGTGTGTGTTTGTGTATGTTATATTTGATCATATAAGATAACTGTTGAACCCCCCCAATAATTCGATCCGCGAATATCCGTAAAATAAAAAACTAATGTATTTTGAACTAAAATACAGCGTATTTTGTATAAAATACCGTGTATTTTGGACAAAAAATACCGCATATTCGTATATAAATTAAATACCGGATATCTGTGAAAAAATAAATATCCGTTTTAAAATTTAGCATAATATGTATCTGTGTCCGTATATAATAAAGGATATTTAGTAAAGAGTGGATATCCTTTATCCGTTTTTCGGAACGGATTTGGATACGGATAGGAATATCCGCGGATATGGATATTAATCTCAGGCCTAACCTCTACAAGCCTTGTATCGTACACGTGTCTGGTCTACAAAAGACGAACCGTCATTGCCATTAATTTATTGACAGAGATACAAATCTTCACCAAAAGATCTGTATCTATGTTTGCTGATTATTACTCATAGTCAGCAATGTCTAAATTAGGGGAAAGCTTGGGAGAGAACTCTAGATGGAGTCTTCAAGGCATGACCGCTCTTGTCACCGGTGGCTCTAAAGGCATCGGGTCAGTCCCAGTACTTTTTTACCTAGCTTACCTAGTTTCTTACTAGTTCAGTATCGAATCTATGCTCTCACTCTATAGTCATCTATTTATGTGGATCTTTTGATGCTATTCCCATGTTTATAGTCAAGACAGCCCTAAAAAGAGCAAACCTTAATGATGTATAAACTAAAATTGCATGTGTTCTATAAACAGAGAAGCTGTGGTGGAGGAACTAGCTATGTTGGGAGCAAGAGTCCACACATGTGCCAGAGACGAAACTCAGCTTCAAGATCGCTTACGTGAGTGGCAAGCAAAAGGGTTTCAGGTCACCACTTCTGTTTGTGACGTTTCTTCAAGTGACCAGCGGGAGAAACTCATGGAAACTGTTTCCTCCCTCTTCCAAGGAAAACTCAATATTTTCGTAAGTGTATTTATATATAATATAAGCTCCTCCTCATCTTTGATGAGGTTGGTTCCACAGTTTCCAAATCATGTTGTTGTGTTTGGTTTGTTTGGGCGTATATAGGTACCCAATGTTGGAACGGGTGTAGCAAAGCCTACCACAGAGTGTACAGCAGAAGATTTTTCATTTATAATGGCTACAAATCTGGAGTCAACTTTCCATCTCTCACAGCTCGCTCACCCTTTGTTGAAAAGCCTCTGGTTCAGGGAGCATTGTGCTCATGTCTTCCGTTGCTGGGGTTGTGAACTTGGAAGGTGCATCCATCTATGGAGCAACCAAAGGTATACATATATGATATATGTTCATATGCATAGATTTTTTGGTTTATTGTTTATATGTATAGTAAAAAAAAACTAATGATCATTTGCTTTTATTGATACTTACATAAATGTACGCATTTTAGGAGCAATGAATCAGCTGGCAAGAAATTTTGCATGCGAGTGGGCGAGTGATAATATAAGGACCAACTCTGTTTGTCCATGGTTCATCACAACTCCGGCATCTAAAGATGTAAAGACAAATTAAAAGAACAAACATTAATCTCATTAATACTACCAACAAAAGTGATATATATAACTAGTTTCTGATGGATCTTAGTTTGTATGAAAATGTTTCAGTTTCTCGGTGCTAAAGAGGTAAAAGAAAAGGTGGAGAGCGTGACGCCAATGAAGCGTATTGGAGAAGCAAATGAAGTCTCATCCCTTGTGGCATTTCTATGTCTTCCTGCAGCTTCATATATAACAGGTCAAACTATTTGCGTTGATGGAGGTTTCACTATTAACGGCTTCTCTATGCCTTAAATTAACATATGCATGCGGAGATATATACATATATATATATATATATATATATGATTTGTGGTCTAGTTAAGTGCCAAATTGATGGATAATATTTTAGTCTACACAAGTTATATATGTAAGTTATGTTAATGGAGCTCACTCTGCGGTTCATTATTCATGCCTTGTAGTCTTTAATTCTATCGGATAAGAATTTGGTCGTGTTCGTATTCGATGTTTGTTTGTTTCCGCTCAAGCTGTGATATGGGATGAATTAAATAATGTATGGTGTTGTCCTACATTGCCGTGCCGACATAAACTATGGCAGGAGGCGGGAAAAAATAAAATGCTCTAATTCATAAAAAAAAATGAAATGTCACAAAAAGTAAATACTACTAGCTAGTCATATAACAAAAGCAAATAACGAACTAGAAAAGGGAGAAAAAAAACAACAAAACAAAAACCTCTAAATGCATTTTGTTTTTCCTTTCTTCCTCTAACCAACA
Organism: Camelina sativa; assembly: GCF_030686135.1. NCBI lineage: Eukaryota > Viridiplantae > Streptophyta > Magnoliopsida > Brassicales > Brassicaceae > Camelina > Camelina sativa. The sequence goes on along the minus strand of NC_141895.1, from coordinate 5,435,277 downwards.
TATAAAATTAACTTTTTAGTATAATTCCACTTTGATAGGTAAAAATCATAAGATAGCCAAATCGTTGAATCTTTTTTGCCACATGTTTTTTTTATAAATTAAGAACTTACGGTTTTAATCAAATATAGTATTAGACGATAACGGGTGCTTGTAGACGAAGCGTTTAAGTCTAGAATTAGTAACGGCAATAGAAATAAAAGTGAGAGGACGAGAGACGATTATTCTGCTCCCTGTGTGCACAATTTAACGAAGCTGTGAAGAGATTATGTTTACCCTAATTTTTGTAATGCTTTCTTAGTTTCTTTTTCTCTTTGCCTTCAAATATTTTTCAAAACTGTGAGGCCATAGGCCAATGTTTCTTTTATTGCCATTGAGGTACGGCTAATGTATATTATGATTCCATACATTTTTATATAGTCATGTAATGACAACCACACGAACGTCAACTCTAATGTCCCCCTTTCCTCGCTTGCTTTACGGGTTATGGCTAAAACGTACGCTTAAGATGTTGTGGCTTTTGCTCCGTACATTGTAACTATTCGGGTCTTGTATCTAGTTTAGACTGCCAGAGATTATAAAAGATTAGTCTAAGCCATAGTCCGTTTCTGAAATAGTCAGGCTCTCAGAAATTGTGAGAATAATAAATTATTAAAAAGATTCTATCAATTCGACAACTACATAGCGTTTAAAATTGTCTAAGTTAATAAAAGTCGTTGTAGTATAGTGGTAAGTATTCCCGCCTGTCACGCGGGTGACCCGGGTTCGATCCCCGGCAACGGCGATTAACTTTTTTACACATATATGCTTGGACCTCCCTTATTATTGTTGGGCCTTCTTAAAATTACCCAAAACATAACCAGCGCTTTTTTTTGTCTTTTTTTTTTTTTTGTAAGCGGATTTTGTGGACACAGTTTTGATATATTTTATAAATTGGTCATACCGCCATCACAACGTAGTTGATTACAGTCCTACATATTATATTTCCGATTTGATTCTCCGGACTCTAAAGACATTAACAATGAAAAATATGAGATACAAGTTACATATATTATTAAGTTTTTCTTTGTTAACGTGTTGGCCTGGGCATTCGGTTAACCATTCGGTTTCGGTTCGGTTGTATTCAGTTTCGGTTATTTTGGATATAGTAATATAGTAACCATTTGAATATTTTTGAAATTTCGGTTCGGTTCGGTTCGGTTTCTTTCGGTTCGGTTTCGGTTTGGTTATTTAAATAAATAACCATAACTCACATAAATTATATTAACATTAACCAAATAAACCAAATATAACCAAAACTAACCGAATATAACCAAAATTAACCAAATATACAATAACAAAAATACAAAAAAGGGAAAAATATGGATTCAATTTTACAAAATAGTATTTAACTTTGTAAATTCAAAATAATAACATTTACATATATTGATTATTTAAAATATTTAATTGTTTTGAATCTAAAAATAATTTATATTTTAAGTTTATTTTATAGTTTTGCATAATATTAAGTATATAATATTTGATATCTTCTAAGTTTTCGGATATTTCGGTTAACCATTTAATTATCGGTTCGGTTCGGTTCGGTTTCGATTAGTTTGGATATAGATTTTTACTAACCATTCGGGTATTTGAAGAATTTCGGTTCGGTTCGGTTTGGTTTTTTTCGGTTCGGTTTCGGTCGGTTATTTGGTTATCGGTTATTTTGCCCAGCCCTATTAACGTGTCTACTCTCTAATAACAAACACATAAAGTATCGGCACTAAGCTTGTTAGGTTTTTATAAAGCAAACAAAAATATATTATCGAAATTTAGGCTTATTTATGTAATCAAATATGAAAAACCAACGTAATGAAACTCCTCAAGTATTTTAAAAATAGAGAAACACAAAACCTACATTGAGGGGAAAAGCTACGTACGACTAAAACGTACACTCGTGGCACGAAAGCAACTTCCTATGTTCCTTGCTGTGTCAATTTGATTGGACCACGAATCTCGCACACTCGTTACTGACGCTTACGTGAAAGAATTTTAAAATTGTTTCTCAAGAGGCAGGTTTTGTGTATTAAATAGCGTGCGAGTTGTAACGTGTAAATGACATTATTTTCTCCATTTGAATGGTTTATGAGTTTTCTTTTATTAACCAGTGAAGTAACACCTAAATCAAGATTCAACATTACTTGAAACAGAGCAAAAAACTACTAATTGACGTGATCGGAGCTTTGAGTTTTTTTTTTTTCCAATATGGCGGATATATGTTACGAAGTGGTGACCGGTGCATCTCCGTCGTCGGTTTATGAATCGACGCCGCCACATTCACGGCGTAGACAGAGGTTTAAGACGGTGATGCAAGAAGATTGGGAGAAGAACTGTAAACGTAATAAACAGCAAGAGGGTTTAGCTACTAACCATAACTTAGACTTCTCCGAGGAGACTTCCACGACGGAGCTAAGTCCGAGATATGGTGTTTCTTCGGTGTGCGGTAGGAGAAGAGAAATGGAAGACGCAGTGGCGATTCATCCTTCGTTTTCTTCAACCAAGAATTCGGAATCTACTCAACACTATTTTGGTGTGTACGATGGCCATGGTTGTTCTCACGTACGTACGAAGTCGTTTTCATGCATTCTTTCCCTTATTTCAAAACTTTTCTAGTTTTAGCTGATACGACATGTTTTTGTTTTATCTAGGTTGCAGCAAGGTGTAGAGAGAGGCTTCACAAGCTGGTGGAGGAGGAACTGACCTTCGATGGAGAAGACCAGGAAGAAGAATGGAAAAAGACAATGGAGCGTAGCTTCAAGCGCATGGATAAAGAAGTTGTGTCGTGGAGTGAATCTGTCGTGAGTGCGAGTTGCAAGTGTGATCTTCAATCCCCTGCTTGCGATTCCGTCGGATCGACCGCAGTTGTTTCAGTCGTCACACCGGATAAGATCATCGTCGCAAATTGTGGCGATTCTAGAGCAGTTCTTTGCCGAGATGGGAAACCAGTTCCTTTATCAACCGACCACAAGGTCAGTCTCACTCAAAACATGCCAAGTTTGTTATAACTTAAAAATCAATTGGTTATGTCTCATAATGGATATTATAATATCCTAGATGAGATCTTAACAAACATCTAGTCTTGAATTTTTCATTCAACGAACACCTCTATCAACATGTTAAGTTTGTTTTAACTTTAATTAAATCAATTAGTTGATCATGTACAATATATTACCTTAGGTTAACTTCGGAGGAGAGATATAACAAACATATTCTTGTCTTGAATTCTTCATTCAACCGACACACATCACCTAGTTGTTGTTTTCTTGAATTTCAATTAAGAAAATATTGGAATTGTTGATTTACTCGGAGATTTTGTTCTTTGTATGGAAACACAGCCTGATCGTCCAGACGAATTGGACCGAATCGAAGGAGCTGGAGGACGAGTCATATATTGGGACTGTCCGAGAGTTCTAGGGGTCTTAGCAATGTCAAGAGCAATAGGAGACAACTATTTAAAACCTTATGTGAGTTGCGAGCCAGAGGTAACCATAACGGACAGGACGGACGACGATTGCCTCATACTAGCAACCGACGGTTTATGGGATGTGGTGTCAAACGAGACCGCCTGTTCGGTGGCTCGTATGTGTCTCCGTGGTGGTCAGAAACGGCGAGGTAGTCATGAAGATCCGGCGATCTCTGACAAGGCTTGTACAGAAGCGTCTGTATTGCTGACGAAGCTGGCGTTAGCAAGGCACAGTAGTGACAACGTGAGTGTCGTTGTGATTGATCTCAGAAGAAAAGGACACGTAAGTGGACACTAATCGAAGGCGCAGACACCGCTTTAACTTTTTGTATTTTTCAGTTTTCATTTTTGGTTGCTTCTTGGAATGCGTGGTTGTTTTTTGAGCAGCTAAGAGCTTCTTTCTCAGATCCCACTAGATGGTATACGAATCAGCCCGACTAAAAGGTTAACACTTTTATAGGAATGATTAGTTTTCTCAAACCTAATCATTCTTTCGTGTAATGAGTATTAAAGGAAAAAATCAAAATTATGCCTAAAGGAAGGTCCACTTTAATTGACTGACTACTATAACTGAGGAAAGCGATCTGTGTCTCCCATGCATCCTTCTAATTGTGTATACATTTTGTTCTCGAAATTTAAAGTTCCGACATGTAAAAAAACCTTTTGCTTTAAGAAAGATACAATCAGACTTGCTAAAAGAGAATAAAAACAACAAAGCTGAATACGCTAGGGATGAAGTTCCACTTTTTAGGCATTTAGATACTTGAATGTGCCGCAAGGTAAAGACATGAGATCTTAGAGAGTACATGCATCAAGCACTAGCACTATCTTTAAAGATTAAGACAAAACAGTAGGTTCAACATCGTATCAACTTATGTTCAGACCAACAGCTTTGATTGTACAACCCAAAATGTTGCAAATAATGTTTGTTCTTATGACTAAAAGTTTTTAATTCAAGGAAATATCTGAGAGGCAAAACAGAAGAAAGGAGGGTTTTTGAGAATAAGACCTCTCTCTTGAGAAATCCAACTTCCACTTTTGCTTGTTGTCAGGTTTCTTTTAGGGCCTTCAGTTTTCTGTAACCCTTGTCGGTACCAAAGATCCTGAAGTAACGTAGAGAAACAAAAAATTTAGATGATTACAATGTTGGAATCGGTCAATGGAGACTTCTGTTAATAAACAGAGGTCAGATATATTACCAGTCCATGTATACAAAAGTTGATGAGTAGTTGCCAGACTTTGTGTAGAGTAACCGATGATGGTAGTCATGGAAGTCAGCACTGTAAGCAAATGATTGTAAACTCATTCATGTTAATGATCTGATAGATTTATGATGTTGCTCCTTCAAGAAGGCTAAAGATTAGATGTTTGATCTTACCCGCCGTACAGAGGAAGAAAATTCGAAGGGCTCCATGGGAAATGATAACCACAATGTGCCTCAACAGTCTCAATAACTCTCAGCATCATCCATAACCAGAGAGTGATCAGGTGAGGCCCAGTGAGAGCCGGACCAACGATGGTAGCAAAACCAAGGAACAGAATTTCAGCAGGATGAGCATATTCTGATGTCAAACCAAACGGTGTGGCGTATCTGAGTAATAGCATAATAAGATCAGTTATGGCCAAGTAAATGAATTGACTAACATTGTCAACAACAACAAAAAAGATAAGAGTAACTGAAGCTTTACTCATGGTGCACACTGTGCACGTTCTTGTACAGCCATTTAGTATGCAAGATCCTGTGACCCCAATAGAACACAAAATCCTCAATGATGAAGTAGAATAAGATCTGGGCAGACACCACTTTCCTGCAAGAGCATAACCAAAAAAAGGTTTTATAAACCAGATCAAACAATAATTCAGGTTCTTCTCATGCAGCTCAACACTGACATATTATATATATTGCCAATTGGAAGAGTTCAACATTAGAGAGAACCCAAAGGAAACAAAAAAAAGCTTCCAGCACTAAAGAACCTGATAATACCAGGACGGCAGAGGAAAACTGCTCTGCATGCCCATAAATCTGAAGACAGGATAAGATGCCATCATAAGGGGCAAGTTTACGCAGAAATGGTAAAGCAAGAGTCGAGCAATGCATTTCCCTTGGGCTTCAGGAGTATTACTTTTTGCCTACATAAGACCAAACAAGTTATTAAATTGACATTCACTAATAGTAAACCAGATGAGAGAACATATACTTTTATTATCACTGAACATTTGAAAGATAACAAAATCATGTGCTGATTACTTGGTGATCTCTTTTCACTCAATTCCTTTCCGAAGGGTCGGTAACACAAAGCTACAAACTATACATAAAAGATCCTTGAAAGAAACATGAGAAAGGACACAAACCTGAATTTTGTAACTGCTAAGCAAACCGGTCCTTTCTAGGAAAATGTAAGGAAGTCCAGACAAGAAAAACACACTCTCATGAAGGATAAAACTCCCAATACACGCCAGTTGAAAGTCGCTGAAATGTGTAACCAGATACTGCAATCATCATCACACCATAAACATACAAAAAAAAATGGTCAGCAACACAGCTAAGAACCAAACACTGATAGCCAAAGAGAAACAAGAAAATGCATTCAATTCCACCAAAACCAATCCGAAAGCGAGTGATAAAGACGTTCAAGGCGAAAACTATTGCTAGAACAACACACCTATCACACTCACAAATCCTTCAAGGATAAAAGAAGCGTGTAAATAAACAATTCTCAATTCACAGAGTCTACATCATCAGCATTCATAAATTATGGTCCCTAAATTCCAAAAAAAAGAATCAAGCACAAAACAAACAAGGTGAGATCACATTGGCTATTCATATGGAATCAAAATCCAGATCTGAAAACCAGAAAGAGATCGACACGAAACCAATCAATCTAATCAAACACGCAAAAGGGACCACAACAATAATCGCAATGCGGTGAGAGTGGAGACCACAAAAAAAAACAAACCATCAAATTTCAAAAACTAATTAACACAGCTAGAAGAGATACGCGTTCGCACTACACCTGTAATCATAATAAATGCAGTAAACTAAAGTCGGAGACGCAGAAAGACAAAAAAAAAACACACACACACCGAAATCGCTTGAAACACACAAATCCATGTACAAAGATCAAGGAACAAGGAGTTGGGTGAAAGTACCTTCCAACCGTATTCAACGAAAGAATCCATGGATACAGAACGAGAAGATAACACAAATGGATCTCAGCGGTGGAGAGATGAATAAAGAAAAAAAACTCTGAAGAGGCGTGAGTGAGAGAGAAAGAGAAAGAGAGAGAGAGAGGCCAAAACTGTGTGACAGACAACACAGAAGGAATCTGAATTGGCTCTCTGGAGTTGTTGATTTGTTTGTTTCTGTAAAAACACTCTTTTCTACTTCTCTCAATCACACGTGCACTCGCATACATTTCTCACTTTAGTCCTTCATTACTTCGATTGTTTTCACTTTAGCACCATATCGTTTTTCGATGTGACAGTTGGCAACCCCACCTTAACGAAATTTTTTGGAAGTAAAAGCTGATTTTTATGGCTTTATAGTTTTGTTAAGAGACTAAAAAAAAAGGGTTCTCATAAATAAAATAGAGAGTACAAATGAGAAGAATCTAATATTATTATTCAAAGAAAAACACACATTTTAGACAAAGATAGATGTGATATAGAATGAATACTAAAATCAGCAGAGACTTCCCAGAGTTGTTGTTTCCTTCTCTTTGATACTCTCTCTGTGTTTGAGAATTCAACAGCTACTTTGTCTAATGATGCTCTATTAATCAGAAACCACTAAGGTCACACAATTCAGCAGTTTCCCTTCTGTGAATCCTCTTGCCATTATACACCTGCATCATCATATATTGTCAAAGTAGCAAAAGTTTATCAAAAGCTGACCACGTTCTTCAGCATACAGTGACCAGTTCTTTGATGTCATTCACATAAAATCTTTTTCCTTGATGATAAATTGTAAGCAAAACAAGAGGTAATTCCACACAGAAATGTAAAAGATGAAAAAAAAAAAAAAAACTCAAAATAATGGGAACTAAGATGGATATATCCTACAGCATTCTTCAGCATACAGTGACCAAATCTTTGTCCTTGATGATATATTACTAGCCAAGAGCTTTAAATGTAAAAGAAGAAAGAAAAAAAAACTCATATAATCGGATTTACGATATTTCCTAAACTTTTAAATCTACTCTGTGATTTTGAAACCGATACTCAGTGTCAGTTCTGTGATTAGATCGCATACAAAGTGGTCAGATAGCTTAAAGATTATTAATATTTTCCATTTCACTTTCCTGAAGCTAATATGTATTACACAGCCCAAGAGCTAACTACGGCGAGCAAGCTAAATATGAAACAGAAGATGTAGAGCCAGGGGGTTACTTTCATTTGTAGCTACCAATAACATATGAAGAGTTTTTGTACCTTTTGTAGAATTGTTAATTTCAAGCATGGTGGTCACTGGATAATCGTCGTCATAGAAAAAGCGATTTCTTTTCTGACGGCTTAAGAATTTGGAATGAGCACATCAAGCTCTCATCAATGCTCATCATTGCACCAGCGTTGTCAAATTCCCCACAATAGTTGGGAGCTGAAAATACTGTAACAAGCTGTCTTTCTGCAAAGAACTCGTACCCATCTTCAACAACCTAAAAACAGAGAGTCAAAACACATCCATTATTAAGCTTGCAGAATTTTCATCATAAACTCAATGACAGATATACATAACTCGAGTTCCAACCTGGTGGGCACGACAGATAAGGTCCATGTCATTTTTTTCCAAAAACTCTGCAACTTTGTCAGCTCCAAAAGTGTATGAAACACCACGATCATTCATTCCCCAGCCTTTGACTTCTCCACTAGGATCGGACCATAGTAAATCACATACCAGACCAGAGTCTGGAATATCCATCGGCCGTGCAATGTTTCTAATCTGGTCCAAACTTGTCAACTCTGGGGAAATTCCACCATGCATACATAGTATTCTGTCATCAATTAAGGCTGCCACGGGAAGACAGTTAAAGCAATCGGTGAATATTTTCCAGAGTCTGACGTTAAACCTGCGTTTGCACTCGTCATAGAACCCATAAATACGATTAATGGAGGCACATTCATGATTCCCTCTCAGCAAGAAGAAGTTCTCAGGGTATTTGATTTTGTAAGCTAGGAGAAGGCATATTGTTTCCAAGCTTTGCTTGCCACGGTCAACATAATCACCCAAGAACAAATAATTAGCTTCGGGAGGGAAGCCTCCATACTCAAACAGCCTCAATAGATCTGAATACTGCCCATGAATATCACCTGTAAAAGTAAGAGACAAGTAACAATTAGATCAAAGAAAACAACTTGTAGAAAACATGGCCCTAATATAAAGTAGAAACGAAACTCAGAATATTCACATGATGGAAGAGACCAATTAAGCAGGTCAAAAAAAATTTACACTTGAAAACGTTCTCTTTGGATTGAAAAGTGTTATCTATTCAACATCAAATGTAACAATGGTGAATGAACACTCATGAGCTACGTCAAGCTTTTGCAAACATAACTTGACTAGTCAACATTAAGATAAAAGAAACAAACCTCATAGAACCAGTCAAAACTCTGAATCATATCTCAAACAAACCTCATAGAACCAGTCAAAACTCTGAAACCTATCTACGACTATTTAGTAATAAAAATTCCAACTTTAGACGTTCTGAACTCAAAGACCATCAATTGTCACCATCACACATTTCTTAAGTCACTTAATGGTCCAAACTCACAACCTAACCTAAAACCCACCAAATTTGACCTACTTACAGCTTCCAAAGAACTCAAAAGATTCTCTCTTTCCAATATGAAACATAGTTCTAAGCATTCAATTCATAGCTACTGATAACATGCACTAAATTGAGAACTGAAATTAACCAAAACCTCACTGCCCAAAAAAAAAAAAAAAAACACTTTTTTGAGAAAAGAGAAGGACAGAAGGTTTACTGACCGCAGATCTTGATGGGAGCTTCGAGTTCGAGAAGATTGGGTTGTTGAAGAAAAATTTCTTTGGAGACAGCACAAAGCTGACGGATTTCACCTTCACTGAGATGAACTTGTTTCCCCGATCCAGGCCTCGTGTTCCGAAACTCCACCAAACGGTGAATTATATCGTCGAGAACACCCGGTTCCATCGCTCGCTTCTGCTCCGTCTCTTGCGCCGGCTTCTCCGCCATCTCCGATCCGATAAAAAAAATAGAAAACGAAACGGAGAATTCAAGCGTGTGAAGCTCTTTTTTTCGAGCCGCGAGGAGGAGAGACGAGAGAGACCCTGACGACTGGTGCGTGCGGTGCTATCAGAATGAGTCAGATGAGATTATGTTTGGTTTCATTCTTTACTCTTTCTTATTTTTGAATCGACCTAATGGGCCTTTTGTATTTCTCTTATTGGGCCTAATACTTCTACCCAAAAAAAAACGGCAACAAAGATCAAACAACACATGTTTTGTTATATCAACATAGACAAATTACATCACCTAACCTAACTTTGATGTAAATTATTAATTGAGTTATTTAATGAAATAAAACAAAGAGACAAAGGAAATAAAAACACAAGACGCTAAAAGATCCAAGAAGATTAGTTGAATCCCCCATATTTTGAACAAGAAGAGTTGGTCCATTTTGTAACGCCACCTTTGGATGGTAGTAGTAATACACAATCATACAAATCTCATACACGCATACAGAGACATCATAAATGTGTAATGTATTTATTGCTTTTTTTTTTTTGCATTCCCTTATTAAAGAAAAAAAAATACTATGATTCTTCTTCACCTGTCACAAGCCAAAGCGACTTATTTTAGATTCTTTCCATACAAAAAGAGAAAAATTCCACATTCTTCTGTCTATAAACATCTCCTCCCATATTTGCTGGATCCATCCTTGGTTTTTTTTTTTGTTTTTTTTTTAATTGCCTGTAAAATCGCTGTTTGTGTTAAGATTATGACTTAATCTCTAACCATAAAGATAAATTTATTTATGAAATTCAAGATTTCCGAAGAAGACAGCACCAGGGATTCATATATACGTTTCTGATTCTCAGGTTTGTTTACTTGTTTTACAAGAATGGGTTTATTCGAATCTTTAATCATGAAAAATCCAAAAGAAATATCAAAATGTTGGTTTAGCTCTCTTATGAAAACCGTTGAAACGTTAGAACAGCTTATGGAATTGGAGCAAATCCGCATTTTGAAACCTAATGACGATGACGATGAAGGAATCGAGTCACCATCACAAACAGAGGAAGAAACTATAGGCGTGGTTGTTCCTCTGTCTTGCGCGTTTACGAGACAAGAACAATGTGTGTCCGAGACGAAAGAACGCGAAGACTCGATTACAAGACTAAGCAGCCTCATCTTTCTTTACCTGGTCGTTATGTCCGTACAGATTGTGGGAGGTTTTAAGGCAAATAGTCTCGCGGTAATGACGGATGCTGCGCATTTGTTGACGGATGTGGCGGGTTTGTGCGTCTCTTTGTTGGCGATCAAGGTCTCGAGCTGGGAAGCGAATCAGAGAAACTCGTTTGGGTTTAAACGGCTTGAAGTCTTAGCTGCTTTCTTGTCTGTTCAACTCATTTGGCTTGTCTCTGGAGTTATAATCTATGAAGCCATTCAAAGACTTCTTAGTAGAAGCAGAGAGGTGAATGGTGAGATCATGTTTGGCATTTCTGCTTTCGGCTTTTTTATGAACTTGGTTATGGTCCTTTGGTTAGGACATAACCATAACCACCACCACCACCACCATCACCATCATCATCATCATCAACATCAACATCAACATCAACATTTTCACAAGGAGGTGGTGGAGGATGAGGAAGAGCAAGAAATGAATCCTTTAAAAGGTGAGAAATCGTCGTCAAAGGAGATGAACATTAACCTGCAAGGAGCGTATCTTCACGCAATGGCTGATATGATTCAGTCGCTTGGTGTTATGATCGGTGGAGGTATCATTTGGGTGAAACCGGGATGGGTTTTGGTTGATTTGATCTGTACTCTTGTTTTCTCTGCCTTTGCTCTTGCTGCTACTCTACCAATGCTCAAGAACATATTCGGAATACTGATGGAACGAACACCGCGTGATATAGACATAGAGAAGCTCGAGAGAGAACTTAGGCGTATCGAGGGAGTTAAGATTGTTTATGATCTTCATGTATGGGAGATAACAGTTGGGAGAATCGTATTGTCATGTCATATCTTACCTGAACCTGGAGCTAGTCCTAAAGAGATCATTACTGGTGTTAGAAATTTCTGTAGGAAATCTTGTGGGATTTATCATGTAACTGTTCAGGTTGAATCAGAGTAACACAAAAGAGAGAGTTTCTTCTGTTTGTTGCTTGAGAACATCTTTAGCTAGAAAAAGAAAAAAAAATAAACTAAATTTGCTGTTTGAATATAGCAGCATGAAGTCACAGACTAAACTCAGGCCTTCCTCATTCACATCTCAACACATTCTAATTGCTAACATTCACATTTCAAACCAAATTTCCAAGAAAAGTCTCACATAATAACATTGGCATCTCTGATTCACATCTCTAACAAAACTAGAAACAACATCACTTACTATTCTAACTGTGAGCTTAATGAATTTGATCCCACATCACCTACCAATTGAAACAAGAGCAAAGGGACAAGAAGATACAAACTAATCTCAGGCCTTCCTCATTCACGTCTCAAGTCTCAATACATCCTAATTGCTTAACTTTCAGATAGGGAAGAAAAGACTCACACAACACAAAAAGTGACAATGACATTCTGATTTCCATCTCTTGCAGACAATAATACATCAAAGAAGTTCACAGTTCCCAACTATTTGTCTACAACTTGGGGAGCTTTGAGCATAAAACATGATCCATAGGACTTTAGCAATCGAGACAAGAACAAAGGCACATACTTTGATTATTAGAGCTTCTATAATACAACAACAACCTCACACTTCCCTACGACATTTCAGCTTAATGATCTCATAAAACTTAGCAATAGAAATAGAGACAAGAACAAAAGGGACATACTTTAAAACATCAGAACTCTATAATAACCCTTATCAAGCTGATTTGAGATTGAGCTTATCCATGCGAGCTCTGATGTACGCAAGATGCTCATCTTTAGGAGGAATACATTTCTTGATAACATCATTTCCCAACAGATTCTTAACCCATCTATGAATCTCCGGGAACAACTCCACCGGAACAACTTTAACTCCGAGGAGATCCTCCGTCCTCATAAGCCAAAACGCCACAAGAGTCGCCACAATGTCCACGAACCCTAAACTTCTCCCACCGAAAAAATCTTTCCCAACAAGCTCTTTCTCCAAAAACATCAACAAATCTCTCGTCGCTTCGACCGCCGCGTCTCTCTCTTCTCCGACCTTCCCCACCACTTTCATCGCCGCCACACAGATCTTTAAAAAACTCCAAAAAATAACCGGTTTTAAAAACCCCGGTTTAAAAGTCCAAAACCGGTTCTTGAAAATTGAATTTTTTTGGAAAATTTCATAATACCTGTTGATCGATCAGTTTAGCCAAGAATCGAGCAGTAGCTCTCTCACACGGATCTTGAGGAAGAATCGGATTGTTTCGCCACGTATCATCGATATACTCAAGAATCACAAGTGACTCAGAGATCGGTTTACCATTATGAACAACAACCGGAATCATTTTATAAACCGGGTTCAATTGAAGCAGCAAAGAGCTCTTGTTGGTGATATCTTGCTCAGAGAACTCGTACGGTACACCTTTCAGTGTAAGAGCTACCTCGATCCTACGGCTAAAAGGACTCGCCCACATCCCCAAAAGCTTCACTTCCTCTGTATCTGATCTCTCAGCCATTGTCTCACTCTCCCTCTCTCTCTCTGTTTTGCTTCTTTTTGTTCTTTTTTATAGATAGTGTTATGTGACGCCACTCATGACGTTCCCTTTTGGCTTTTGGAACTTGTCCCACATCGGACAGTGGAAGTTGAAATTGAGTTGTTTAAATAAAGAAAAGTTTGGTCAAACGTGGCAACGGGGTGGGGACCTAGGAGATGAGTCTGCTTATTGATTGCTAAACCCTGAACCCTCCCATAATTTACGATGGGAACATTACTATTGGGGGTCTTTGGCCGGCGTTTCCCCCGAAAAATAACTAAAAAACGTCGATGGCTACATAAGAGGCTCGTCTCCTACCAGTAGACCAATCAGGTTGGGTTTGGCTCGTAGGTGGTTCTGCTGAAGCTAGTTTAGTGTCTGCGGTTAACCGTTTCCTCGCCTTACCCTCCCACCCCCAATTTTTTTTTTGTTTGTTTAAGAAATAGTTTTTTTCATAGTACAATTTGTTTTCTCTTTTGGAAAATTACCAATAAATATATTTTGGTTTTTTTTTTCAACATTGGATGAACAATTTTGTTTATCCTAACTAATTTTTTTTCCCTAAAAGTGAATGTTCTTATGACCTAAACTTAAATAGATTAGAGCATTGAATTGGGATATATTTAGCAAATTTCTATTTTTTTTTTATAGTATTGGTTTTTCCATAACATATTTGTCTTTCTTTTTTTTTTTTGGGAAAATTACCAGTAAAATCAGTAGCACTAGATTTTAACCCGCGGTGTACTGCGGGACTATTTTTTTAAACTAAAAATTCAAATTTTAAATTTTATTTTTTATTAATTTTTAATTTTGTGTAATGCTTAAGATTGTATGACTGTTATGTAATCATTTTACATAATTATTTCTTAACTTATTTTTGTATTGTAGCACTGAGGTAATGATATTTCAAATTATTAATAGTGATCTGAACTTGTCTCATCATCTAATCCTGTCCTGTAATATTTTTAAAATTTTATAAGTTTAATTTTCATAACATTATAAAGTTTAATTTTTTCTTATATCTGGTATAGTTATATAGTTAGTCTGAAGAACCAAAATAAACCAGATAAAAACTTTTAAATCACTATTTAATCATTAGTTTTTCTTGATTAATGTATATTAAGGCAAAGTTTAGAATTCTATATCTTTTTCTCTCATTTTATAAACATGAGCAGAAAAAATAAACATCCAAAAACTAACAAACATGGGATAAGTTAAGGCTAGTTGTAGTGAAGCCGCAAATTTATTTTCTTTATAGGAAGTTAAGCAGAGTTAATTAGTTTTTATAAGTTTTTTCTTTCGAATATATGTATAACAATTAAAGCAAAATTTATGGCATTTATTTGTTTGCAGATCCGATTTCTTATATTCGGATAAATATTGTTGAGAGGTAAAATAAATGATAAAATTTTAGTTAATATTCTTTTTTTTGTCAATATATTTAGTTAATATTATAATCGTGCGATTATGATATTTTCTGGAAATAAATACATAAATAAGTTATGGTATATATAGTAATTTCCTAATTAAATATAGGAAATTTAAGTATATATATTTCCTACATATTTAGTAAGCAGTTTTGGTAACAATAATTAAGATTTGATTTGATTGTAGAAGATTTAAAATTTTAAACAAAATATGACAAGATATTGTTGTTTCATTTTTTTTTTATAGAAATTCCCGTATTTTCCTTATCATCCGCTTGATATTTTTTAAAAACAAATTATATGAAAAATTAAAACCGATGAATGTACTGTTTTGGAGAGCTCCAAAGACACAGTTAGAGATTATGGAGAATCAATAGATATTTCATAATATAGAGATGTCAATTTCAAATTGAAAATATTATTTATCAGAGATACCTTGTCGAATCACATGAAATATAACAACTTACTCGGTGAAAAAGGATTTTTAGTGTTAAAAAGCTGAAATATTTATTTAATGAATACAAATTATACCTGTAAAAATAACCAACAAAGGCTTTAGTATGATATACCTAGTAAAAATCAGTTGCCTTTGTTTATAGATAGGTCGGACGTCATGTTGTCAAATTGAGTTTTTTAATTGAGGAAATCAAGTAATACTGCACAGAAGTAAAAAACAAATTAGTAAATGAAAATAAACTCAAAAGTCATTCTCTTTCATTGTTAATAATCTAGAAACATATAAGCTATTGAAAGGCTCAATGAAGCTATTGCTTTTTTTGCTAGATTAACATCTTTATCATAAAAGCAAAATGTTGAGGATGACCAACCCGAAATGGACTTGGTTCAAATGATCAAATCTGTATATAAAAAAAGAATGATTTAAACTAAAAAAGAATGATCAAAACCTAGAACACATAATAAGAAACAGGGAGAGAAATTTACAAACCTAGAACACATAATAAGTACACAGACGACTGTGTAGGCCGAATACATTGATCTATTGACAAACTAATTTATATAGGTAGTGGATGGTTAGGATTAAGTTTGGTCGAAATCTAGAAAATCTTGCTGAGCAAGTTTAAGATATGAATTTGGACCAAACTTGGACATTTTGCAAATATGAATTTAATAGGCTGAGGATTATGCATTCGATTTTTGGAATAATTTATTATGTAGAGATTGTGTATTATTTTGTTTTAGAAAATTGGTTGTGTATCATTAAAAGTTTGAGAGATTATAATAAACTTATAGATATGTTGTTGATCTAATGGCAATAAAATATTATGTTTTTAGTCGATTTCTTTGATTTTGGTGATTGATTTTTAAATTGTTTAGGGATCAATATTGCAAAATAACAATTTAAATAAGTACAAATAAAAGGGTAAAACCCAAAATGTACTTCAAAAATGTATATATAGATAATAATATTTTTGTTTTTGTTTTTTATCCAAAAGATCTATAAATACAATTGTAAAAGAGAACATTCTTCTTCTTCTTCTTTATTGCCGCAGGTATCTTGACCCACAAGAGTCAGTCCCTAAATTCTGATTCTCCATCTTTAATTGATTAATCTTCTTCATACAATACAACCTTTCTCCGACATGTTGCAACTTAATGCGGCGAGGAAGGGGCAGGGTGAGGGTGTAACATCGGTCTGGTGGGACATCACGAGGTGTCCTCTCCCCCCTGAAATTGACGCTCGTCTGGTCGGTCCGTTTATAAGACGGGAGTTGAAGAAATTAGGCTACTGTGGTCCTCTCACCATCACTGCCATTGGTATACTATCAGAAGTCTCTTTTGACGTCCTCAAAGACCTCGCTTCCACTGGGATCCACCTTCATCACGTCCCAACAGGTTAATATTTCTTGTCTTTCAAGTTTAGGGTTTATATTATACTATATATAGAGTCTTAATTGATTGAGTTCTTTTCTTTGCTGAAACAGATTTCAAATCTATTTTGTCTAGTTTGATGGCGTGGACATGGCATAATCCACCTCCGGCTAATCTAATGGTCATATCTCTTCAGCAGATCTTCGGTTATTTTCTTGAGCAGCAATCGTTTAAATACAACATTCTTGGGCCAATTTCTAAACTTGATCCTCAGATTAAGCCACCTCCCACCACCATGAGAGAGTGTCCAGGGTGCTACCCCTGGGAAAACTTACTGTCAAGCATCCGGGCAGATGCAATGTATTTAAATCCAGGGGCACTTGAGGAGGACGGGGAGTGTAATAGAATGGCTGAATCTACCTTCTATTGATCAGCATGCCTTCTTGGTCTCCTAGGCTTTGGGAATTTCACCAGCCATCTCGAGAGTAATGGACATGCAATTGAAGTAAGCGTTCTAGCCAAGCTATATATTTATATTTATATACTCTATTTGATTCAGCAAACTCTTTCCATATAGTTATGTTTTGCCTTAGTTTGACCCAATAATTGTTCTCTTTTCCTTGTCATGCAGGAACTGGAATATTATCACCCTGAGGGAGTTGTGGCTGGCTATCCGTAAATTTCGTTCTTGTTCGAGTAATGCTAAATCAAATTAGAGAAAGTAAAACTGCGGGTTCCAAGAGACAGAAGACATGAAGAATAAGAAGAAAAGTAGCATATGCTGTTGTTCTTTTCTTAAGGCGTTTTCATATGGTGATTTTTTTAACCGATAATAATACTTATGGCCTTTTTTTTTTTTTTTTAATCTTGAAGTCTCGTTTTTTACTTACAATTATCTAATACTTTTATGAACATGTCTTCTTTGGTACCGAAATACATAAGGGATAATACTGTTTAGCACAAAATTGGTTTGAAGGAAGGATCTGACTTTCAAGATAATCAGATTTTGTGATTTTAACTTCATATCTGATTCAGACACGATATTATATAGATTTGTTTTTGCAGTTACACAAAATCTTGAATGTTCGAAAACTATAGAGCTGAAAATCCTTTTTGTTGCTTTTCTCTGAAACCAGTTTACAACTCAGGAGAAGAAGTCATTGGTGAGACGTACTTAGGAGATTTATAAACTCCATAGGTTCTAAATTAAGTGTCCAAGCTGCTCGGCTGAGGTGACGATTAGGACATATCCAAATAAACAAAAGTTATATAGACGATGCTTCCAAATCCTGAAGCCTTTAAGAAGAGGATGTGAAAGAAAGCAGCTTCCAAATTTGTGGAGATGTGGAAAGAGAAATCTTCTTACACATATTCTGTTATTGGCTTCTCACGAAGTACACCCACATTATTCACGTATATACAGTATGGCGTTTCCATAATATTCTGTTAGAAGTTCACCATATATGTTTTGGTTCTTGTAGATCACAAGTTTGAGGCGGAGAAGCTTATATATGTAGACGACGAAAATGTTGAGAAGTTCACCTTTATATATATATATAGTTCTTGTAGATCACAAGCCTTAGGCGGAGAAGCTTATATATGTAGACGTACGAAAATGTTGAGTTTTCCTTGGAAGAGTGATGAAACAGTTTCCATGAGTTTCTCTTGTTGCTTATTAGGGAAGCAAGATGTGTATCTTGCGGACCAAGTAATATGGACCGTAAAATCCGTTAATGAAGTGAAACGAATAGTCTAGATCTTTATATTACTTCTTGAGCAAGCTATTTCCTTATGTGTTTAGGAAAGTTTACATTATGTTGCTTTAGCAATATGTTAAAGCTAATCACTATATATATATATATATGTATGCTTCAATCTTATGAAAGACAACTCAATATACTATGATCCATTTCTATAATATTTGTCATTGCTCACGAGAAGAAACGTCGCAGACAGAAGTGGTGACCTGAAACCCTTTTGCTTGCCATTTACGTAAGCGTTCTTAAAGTTGAGTTTCGTCTCTGGCACATGTGTGGACTCTTGCTCCCAACATATAGCGATCCTCCACCACAGCTTCCCTGTTCATGATCTCACAGGCAAACATGTATCGTTAGTTCTTTCATAATTGAATATCACAAAACAATAAAAGAGGATATAAGATGAGGACTGACCCGATGCCTTTAGTGCCACCGGTCACGAGAGCAATCATACCTTGAAGACTCCATCTTTTATCAATTTTTATGTTGTAGTGACTGGAAATGCTATATATTCAAATTCAATAATGAATGTGTTTAGGATAAGTGTGAACTAATGAATACTAGGTTCCGACCAGCACATACGTGCGGAGTTATGTTTATAAACAAAATTAATTTTGTATATATAATTAAACTTATACTAATTGAGATTTTAGTTTGATATTTGGTTTGCTTTATTAATGTTTGAAATTTTTAAATAATAACGATTTCTCCAGTATCTTAAAATTTGAAACAACATAACGGTTGGACTGGTAACAAACTAAATCAAACAAATGATTGGTTAGCTTCTATTAAATTTGTGAACTATCAAATTGGATATATAACCGCTAACAATGATGAAAACCCGTTTGAAACATATACAAATATTTAGAGATTGTCGTAACTCTCTTTGTGTTTTGTCATGTTCCATTATGTCCTACACCCGTTCTCAATTTTTCTTTGCATAACAGAAAGCATTACCAATATGGGACATTCCGGATATAAGACAAATTTCCGATTGAAAACGGGAGGGGACCTGACGAATACATAAATTCTCGAACTCACGTATGAAATAAACATAAATATAATTCATAGTATATCTATATATCATATGTTTTAATAAAAATATTGCAAAATTAATTGACTTCTTTATTCTTACTATTTTATATATATTTCACCTATATTAGATTATGTTTTTTTTTTAATATTTTTAACTGTTACAGAACATATTTTATGTATTTTTATTTTAATTTTATTTTGAACTTATGCTAGTTCAATTGAAAATAGTAAGAATCATTTATTTAGTATGTGTAAACATATCCTTACCAAAAAGAAAAAAAGTATGTGTAAACATATTTATATAGTATAACGTCATTAACCCAAAATTTTGTGGTTTTGATTTATGAATATTTGGGTGTTTGAGTGTTAATCAGTACTTTAAGATTTGGATTAGAAATTTTTATACTATGAGTCATCGTTACCTTGAAAATTTCGTTAGGAATTCAAGGTAACCATGACTTAAAAGACTATAAAAAAATTTCAAGGTGCTCATGTTATAAAATTGTACTGTCATGTGTGTTTTTTATTTTCTTTTCCATATACATCCCAAGTTATAGTGCCATTTTAATAAAAACTGTTAACATCATATATTTGGAAAAATAAGAAAATAATATAATTTAATACATACAACTGATTACAATATAGTCATGGAAGATTAATTGTACTTATATAGTTTATGTATATGTACCCCTTGTTGGTTTCAAAAGTTAATGCAAAGCTCAACTAAATACTCTAATAAGAATTTCCTACAAAGGTTTCTTAAATAAATCTATAGAAAAACTGAAGAAAACAAACACTAATATAGTATTTTGTGACTTACCGGGTTCATATAAAAAATGTGGACTTTTTTTAAGCAATCAAATGTAATTTTCTTATTTTGCAGATGCTATGTCAATTGGATGAACACCCGTTCATACCACAATTCTCCCTTATATACAATCTCTGGATAGAAAAATGTATGCTTTCAAAAAAAAATCTTGATTTGTATATACTTATATACACAACAGAAAATTATAAATTTAACAAATCATAAGAATCATAAATCATAAACTCGACATAGAATCATAAACCTAATACATGAGACACTTTTTTTTTTTTTTTTGCAGAAACAAAGAGATACAAACAAAAATAGTGCTAGAGTGGTGTATATGATATTGATATATGAATGTTAGGTCGATTACTCTATATATAAAGCTTGAAAGAGTAAACATTTTTACCTTTACGTTGAAAACTAAAAAATCTATATAAAATCTTTTAAAAACTTATTTATTTTTCAGTTAATGCATATAAAATATGTTTGAATCTATATGGATAATTAGATTTGAATTTTGAATTAATTGTCTAGATTTTCTTATTAAACCGATGAGAGTAAATATATATGGTTAGTTTTAGAAATAATCCCTAAATTTTAGAAATTTGATAAATAATTACTGATTTTATTTCAAGGTTTGTTATATTTATATTTAAGTTAAGTTATTTTCATAAATACAATTCGAAATTAATTAGATTCATTTGTGATGGAAATTTTGTTAAATAATAACTTACATTTTTGGTATGTTATGAATTGCAGAAATCTCTTATTATTTTATAAAATTTTAATAACTATATAAATTCAAGAAATTATTAATTGAAATAATTTCGTTTTTATTATAATATTTTAAATTTTATTTTGTAATTTTGTTGGTTTTATTTTTTTTATAGTGACGGTATGTTCTAATTAAATTTAATGAGAAAATCATTAGATTAATATTTAATTTAGAAAAATATTTGGAAAACTTAATATATTCAAAATTAATTATTTATGATTTATATCCATATCAAAATATGTATACGAAATCTATAACCAATTATAAAAAAAAAGTTAATCATTTATTTCTTTAATAGTTGTTACCATTGTTTTAGGGAAGTTTAACTTTTTTTTTTATGCAAGTAGGTCTGTTTGGCAACATGGATATATGTTATGTTTTTTTTTTAAATCCCTAAGTGTGCTTCCCATTTAATAGTCACTACAAAAAAGTGTGATATTACATCATTTATTTTATATTTTTGCATCATATTTAAATGATGCAAAAATAATCTGCATCACTTTAATGAATGATTTACATTTGGTTGATGCAAATAATTTGAATCGGTTGAAACAAATATTTGTATCGATTATTGTAATTGAAGTTATTATATATCAATTACAAAAAATTATACTAATTTTGCATCAGTTAATATAAATGATTTTAGTATTTGTTTCGGTTAGAGTAAGTGATGTTAAATATTTATGTCAATTCTAAATAGCTGATGTTAATACTATAATATCAGTTTTAATAAATGATTCAAGTAATTGTATATTTTACAATTAAATTTTTAAATCAAATATAATTAATCGATAAATTTTGTGTCAGTTTCAAAACTAATTATAATAATTTTGCAGTTTTCAATAATCAATAATTATAAATAAAATAATATTAAAGATTAAATTTCATAGAAAACATGGATACATCGTTTTAAATTTATATAATAATTTTGCAATTTTCAATAATTAATTCACCATAGCCTTGAATCTCATGTTGAAAATCCTTTGAATCTTTTCCATCAATGATGAATCACAGAGACATTGTCTCTATCTCCATCACGCCAGCTCAGCTCCTTCTAAGCCTCATAATCTAGAAATATTAATTGACATCATCTAAAAGATATTTACATTGTGCTTTATGTTTTTATCCTTCTCACAGTCTCTCTCACCCTTCTTCAACGTCTTGGTAACAAAAGCTTTGTGAAATGGAACACCTTAGACTGAGAATTTTACACCATTGACATTTGTTTGGGATGTCTTCTACGATCTTCTTAATTAGGGATAAACCGAGAACTGCCGACTCCAACTTCTTCACCTCCAACAATTCCTCACGGCGACTTGATGACATGGTTTTATGTTCTATTGTTTTGGGGTTTTGTTCTTCTCGGGTGCATTTGGATGGCATACAAAGGACAAATCACTACAAAGTTATAATAAAGTACAGTATATTGATAAAAGAAAGAAAAATATGAAATGAAGAAGAAGAACCGAAGAAGTTATATTAAAGAGGAATAAAAAACTATTAGGATTAAATAGTGCAAAGGTAACGTAGATTTCTAGAGATATTTAGGAGAAGTTAGAATTCTATTTTTTAGGAAAAATTGTAATTTGATTCACTTAATCGTGGGAAAATGGATATTCTGTTTCCAACAAAATAGTAAATTAGGGAGATAAAATTTTTAAAAATAATTATAAAGTAAAGAAAAGGATTTTTTTTTGGTTCGGCAATTATAAAAAAAAAGTGATGTCAAGCCATAAAAAATGATGCTAAATTACCAGTTTTATAAGAACCGATACAATTTTTTTTCTTATGTAATTAGTATATTTATCAGTATCACTAAATAGTGATGTAAGTCATATATCATTTTCTTAAGTGATGTTAATATAAATTTATAAATAAATTAATTATTTAAGTGATGTAAATTTATACATTTATATCAATATGTAAAAGTGATACAAATTAATTTTTATTTACATCAGTTTTAATCAATTGATGCCCACACAAATTAAAACGGCATCGGTTATCAGCAAATGATGTTACATTTTTAATTTTTGTATCAATTATAAATAAGTAATTTAAATTTGTATCACTTAGTTTTATGATTCAATTTAAGTGATTTAATTTAAGCTTTTCTTTGTAGTGAGTATAGATGTTATTATGTATGGTCGTCCGATCCGGAGCAAAAACGTCGACATTTTGATGTCTTTTTTCGTTCACAGCACTCTCGGAAGACAACATTCTATTGTGTACTCTGTTTCAAAAAGTCTTAACACGTGGATAGAATTCTTCTCCCCTTTTTTTTTTTTTTTTTTTTCTAATGATTGTAAAATTTATTCAACCAAAGAAAACTTATGCTAAAAAGTTCAAATCGAAACACAGAAGATGGGTTAACCCAACATGCAACCATCAGTATACAAAGAGTAAAATAGAGATCAGAGAAATTTGTTCCACAAATCTGATTGTAAAAGAGATTAACGTGTGCACTTCACCTGACTGGGTCTAGGCACATATGAGAGGATCCGTTATCTATCCACTTTCTTAATTAACCAATTAATGATGTGTTTGCAAGACATATAGCTTGGAGAACAAATACTTCAAGAACAATATGAGCTTGGTTAATTACAAGATACAGCATATAAGAGGTTTAATTTCCAAAAAAAAGAAAAGAAAATGGGGTTCTCTTTATTTTGCACCCATTTGGCCAAATTATTAGTATATAAATTAACATAATGGCTTTTACCTTGGTTTCTCAGTTTTGGTTAGAGAGGCGCTATATACATTGATAAAATAAAAAATAGTGGATTATTTCTATAGTTTAGATATAGTTACTTACCGTCGACAAAAATATGTATATATAGTTACTTACCGTCGACAAAAATATGTATATATAGTTACTTACCGTCGACAAAAATATGTATATATAGTTACTTACCAAAATTAATTGGCTTCGATTGGAATGTTGCCGCCGTGAATCGTTTCTTGGAAGAGCTAAATTCTCAGTATATTGTAGAGGACGAAGACGATTATGATGACTCTAGACATAGCTGTTCTATGATTAAGAAGTCGAATCTGCACCAAAAGGGTTATATTCCAATGATTATGGTTTCAAATTCGAAAGAAGGCCAAATCGGGAGCTGTTCTTGGTAATTTCCTCTTCTGACTCTTGCGATTTTGCTTCCAAGAAAATATTTATTGAACTGTCTTATACATGTGTTTGGGTGATATCTGTTTTTTTGTTGTTGGTTCACTACTTGTACCACAGTTTCATGAACATTGATGCTGGTGGAGAGCATTTCCCTGAAGCTCCAATGTCGTCATCTCAAGTGGTGAAGGTACTGTACTCTTCTCCTTCCCTGTTTTTCTTTAAAAAATTTTTGAAACAAGTGAAACTCAATGTGGATGCTTTCATTTCTCAATACAGATCCTGGAAAAAAGAAGTCCATACAGTTCGATTAATGCTGGTCCGAGGTCACTTGAAGCGTCTGAAGTACCACAACTTCCAAAAGACAACATTGAGACATTGTTAGTGTTTGTGCCACTCAAAACTCTTGTCCGTTGCAGTGTTGTGTCAAAGCTTTGGCAATCTATTATTCAGGATAGTCAGTTTATTCACTCTCATTTCACCTGCACTAGGCCTATGTTTCTTCACGCAAAGAAAGAATATGCTTGGATGGTTGAGCTTGAGACTCCAACGTCCTTGAACTACATAGTAATGAAGACTCTGAAAGATAGGATCTTCTGAAATATTTCTTAGTGTGATGGGCTTATAATCACCTCTAATTCACCCCTCAACCATATATTACATCCTCATGTTAAAATTCTTGTTTAGAATAATATTGAGGAAAATCATAGAGTGATTATGAGAGACGATCTGTCAACATTTGATAACTACTGTCTTGGAAAGAACAAGAGCATGAAGTATAAAATCTTACGTTCCAACTTTGGTAGTTTTGATTTGCGCGGTGATTCTCATGAACTAAGGTATTGTAGCCTTATCCACCTATGGAGAAGATCTCGAACTTGGGAAGATTCTGACATATAGTGTATAACTATTTATGATTGAATTTATTTTTAGTATATACACTTTTGTTTGGTCATCAAAAATACAATTATTGTGCAAATATTAATGTTAAGTTCACTCCTATTTCAAATATTATAAGTAAATGTTTCACACTTAGTAATTTTGTTGATTTTTTGAATTATCGACTTATATTTTATTTCTGTCAACTTAATATTTTTATTTATTGATTTATATTAAAAAGAGTCGACTATATTTTGTTTAATTATTTTTCTACATTATCAATTTTTTTTAACTGTTGATTTTTTCTTAGAGCACCTCTACCAACGTATCCACCATATTTATTTTAAATTAATAATTTAGTAAGAAAAATATTTAACTTATACTCAAAACTTGGTTAAAATAACTATTAACTAGAGTTATAGATTTCAAATTTCTTATTAATAAATATAGTATATGTAAATATAAAAGTTTGCTGTAGATTTAGAATTTCTTATTAAGTTTGCTTTAGATTTAGAATTTCTTATAGTATAGTATATGTAAGTATTCAAAATTTTCCTTTTAATTTGGAGAAAATTTTATTTATTTAGAAATATAGACCTTAAACTTAATAAATGATTCCTTTCAAAAATAGATGTATATTTAAAGATATATAATTGTTGTATATTCTAAGAAAAAAACAAAAGTTGTTTAATGGATTTGTAATTCCCTTTTCATACGTGTCCGTGAAACTTGATATTATTATATTTTTGTGGATGGAAAAATATCAACAGTCTAAAATGCATTCTTCCTAACATCAACAATCTAAAATGCATGCTTCCTACATATGAGTCAAAATATTTAAATTAAAACTATTACAAGTTTATTTTAGAAGTATGTTATTAAAGGCATACAAATAATAATAACAATATGTGCTAGAATATATAATAATTTCTTGTAAAGCACAGAATAATAAATTTTAAGATGTCGAAATGAATTTGTTCACACTATTGTTTTGTTCTCATATAGTTTGACCATGCAAAACCTGTTTTATATTTTTCTCATGCATATCACTCAGTCAACCAAATTTTCAAAATGACACTACTATGCTAGAAAGTGGAATTTTTCTGTACGATCTCACTTAGTGAGACGTACGTAGGTATTGTTGAAAATTGAATACATATAAATAAACATCTTTATCCATATTTTTGCTCGGTTCTCAAGCCAAAAGTAACGCCATATACATCTATCTTATATTCGCAGTTGTGAGTAATTTTCTCTTTTGAACAAAAAAGAGTAATTTTCTTAAAAGCTGGCACAAAATTCATTTTAAATTTTTCATAATCTTCATTTTTAAGATTATGAAAAATTGCGATGTGCTTGTAACTGTTGTTATACAGTGAAAAAATAATTTTACTTCTATTATAAAATTTTGTGATGGAAATGTTAAGATATAGGATAGTCGCAAATCCACCATATTTTTGTCATATTCTGGGAGAAGTGACCAAAGTCTTTCATATCTTCTAGAGGTACTGTTTTGTAGATTACGTACTTAAGAGAGGATGATAAAATTTCCCCTATCAAAATAATATGGGGCAATAATACTGGAAAGTAATTATACAGCCTTGAGGTTAACCTATATATTGGTGTGAAATACGTAAGGATGTTAGGTGCCACGTACTGCCACCTCCCAACCAATCTTTGATTTTGTTGTTGCTTTGTTATCTTTTCTTCTTATTCATTCGTTTTAATTCTTTCTATTTTAAAAGAAAAACTTTATTATTATTAATTTAAAAATATATTATATATTATCAAATCTACAAATAATTCATATTGAATGATATTAATTTTTAAAATTATACCATATATATATATATATGACATCTATGCTCTTTCTCATCATGTAATATTTTAATTATTTCTACAATAGTAGTTTACTTTAAATATATATATATATATATATAATTTAATTAAATTTTGACATTATTAACTAATCTCAGAAAATAAATTTATACATGTATTTAAAGTATCAAAATAAAATATATAATGTCATTAGTGTATATATGCTTCACGCTTCTAAATTAATAGGACCGTCTCAGGATTGAATTTTCGCAATCTGTCGTAGTTTGGGACAAGGGACATGGGACCAAACTTGTCTAATTAAAAGGATAAGGTTGATCAATCTTCACCCTCTTAAGTCTTAGCCACATAATATATAACAGAACAATAACAACGATATCATCTTAATTAAAAACATTGAAACATGCATGTGATAATCAAAGACTTAAATTACAACATCGGACTGATCAAATGACTTAAGAAGATGATTTGTTTCCTCCTCGAATTAAGAAGATCTTACTCTCTCTGCCATGTAGTTCATGTGTTCAACATGTTTCTCTCTTGGAGGAATACAATCTCTAACAATCTCAACCTTCTCCAGATTCTTCACCCATCTATTGTACTCTGGAAACTTCTCCTCTGTAATCACTTCCAATCCTATTCCTTCCCAACCTCTCTCCAAACAAAACGGGATCATACTTCCGGCGACTAAATCCAAGAATCCGACACTCTTGCCGCCGAAGTAATCTTTTCCGACAAGTTCTTTCTCAAGATACATAATCAGTTCTCTTGCCTGCTCGGCCAACACTTCTCTTCCTTTCTCATCCGCTTTTGCCATTGATACAAAACCCACATTTATAATCTATTGTCAGAGAAACAACAACAATAGTTTTTTAGTCTCTAATTCTAATAAATAATTATACTTTTTTTTTTGGATTTCAACTGATTAAAGTATTACCAATTTTTTATTATTTGACCTCCACTTTTAAAATCGCTAATATTAAATCAATTTAATTACAAAACCGGAGTAAGTGAAGAGAGTGTGTGTATATATACATACCTGTTCATCGATGAGTTTAGCAAAGAACCGAGCTTTGGATCTTTCGTAAGGATCTTGAGGGAGAATTGGGTTGTGAGGCCAAGTCTCATCGATGTATTCAAGAATTACTAGAGACTCGAGAATGGTTTTACCATTGTGAACAAGAACAGGTACCTTCTTGTGGATAGGGTTAAGAGCAAGAAGCAAAGAGCTTTTGTTCTCCAGCTTCTCTTCCACGTAATCGTACTTTATGCCCTTGAGTTTGAGAGCCATCTCGATCCGCCGGCTAAAAGGGCTCGCCCATATCCCCAAAAGCTTCACTTCTTCTGTCTCCGCCATTAGGTCTCTCTCTCTCTCGCTCTGTTTTTGTGCTTTCTGCCTTCTTAGCAATGTTATTTTTTTTGTTTTGGCTTTGAAGACTTATCGGTGGTGCTTTTAGCTTAGATTTATATAGGCTTAGGGTTTTAGTGGTCTTGTGGTAAAACGACGACAAAATTGCCGTTTTCTGGTGGGTTATGAGATGTAAATGCGAAGATTCTAGAAGGCGATAGATGTTGAGACTTTAGAACGTTTTTGTAACGTTCACTTTAGATATTTTTTATAGGAGGAGCCGAGGAGATGGGGTCTTAAGTTTTAGCTCTTTTAACTCTTGCCATCCCAGAGAGGGTTGTATCCTCTTCATGATAGTTTTTTGGTGTTTTGTCGCCCAAATGGTTTTAGTGATTAACCATTCTTTTGTAAAAACCAGGTTTTCTCAACTGGTTTTGGCTAATTTAGGAGTTGTCTAATTGTGAATGGGTGCAGGTTTTGGTGTTTTGGAAAAGCTAGGTGTAAGACCCTGTATTTAAAGGTTATCCGATCATTAAAATTAATATAAATCAGTTGACCAAAAAAAATAATAATAATAATAACTCTTGCCATCCCTAAAGCCGAGTGAAACTAACTATATTTATTAGGAGTTTAGGACCAATGCCAAATGTTAAACACCGGTCCGATCCTTAAGAAAAGGCATAATTAAGAGCTAGATATATAAGCCTGAAAAAAATCGGATTATATATTTAGTTCACTCCATTGGAACAAGAAATGTTTTGGTCTTACTCTAATCTTAGTTCAAGAGCACGAACGTAAATAAATTTACTAATACGCTAAATTATGTTTAATTGCGTAATTTGCGTTAAGTGCAAAAAAAAAAAAAAAAAAAACTAAAATCGATTTTATCTTTTAAGATTTATTTGTGGTGAGTCTTAATTTGTGTTTTATCATTTTTGTTTTTTTTTCTTAAGGTGTTACAGTATGAATATTTGGCACACAAAAAAAAAAAAAAAAAAACAACCTAAAAACTCTCTTAAAATTGACGAATAAGGAAATATTTTTTAATCTTAATTTACTGTAGTATCTGCCAGATTTTTTTCTTAATAAAAAAGAACAACTTTCCCAATTCATTTTTTTTTGGTATTATTGGAAAATATGTTTCCTCTATGTACATCATTTTCTGCCTCTCAATTTTTTTTTTCTGTTACTCTCAATTCTTTTTCTTCTCCGCTAATGTAACTTTAGTGTAATTAAGAACAAAAGTAATTAATTTTAGAACAGACATATTAATATCAACTTAGTATACAGTATCTGTTGAATTGTAAACCTTAGTTTGATGATGTCTACTGTTGCATGCGGTTCAACATTACTTTTAGAAAGTAACTATAATGATTTTTTTCTATTGAATGATCGAAATGATGTTGTTGAAGAACGTACTGTGTATGAAACAGTGGCGGATCCAGAAAATTATTTTATCCGGGATAATAATATTAAATTATTATTTATTATTTTTTTAAATAAAATTATATCAGTTAAAAATATTTGATTAGTTTCAAGTTAATATAAGTAACAAAATTTTGTTTTATTAATAGAATATGGGCTTGTTAACATAGGAAATATAAACAAAATTAAGTTTTTGTATTATTTTTGTAGAATATTTTAATATTATACACAACACAAAAAGTATATCTAAGAAGAAAATAGGGTAATGGGGGTAATAAAAAATATTTTAGCAGAGACATACTTAAAAACTCATGTAAAATAACATTAATCTGAAAAATTTAACCGTGGCAAGTGCCCCGGTTTACCGTAACGTACGTCCACCCTTGGTATGAAACATTAACAGCTCTGAAAATAGTTTGTCATTCTCGTTGGTTATTGATGCTCTGAAAACAACCAACTCTATAGACTCCGATGAGCTTAGATAATAATAAGAATAAAAAAATAGTGTTATAAACAATTATTATTTGTCTATTATTTGATGTTTATTTTATCTTATCACATTTTCATTAAAACTGTTACTAGTTGCACTAGGTTTTGCCATTTCCTCCATCTACGTACTTCTTCGCTGATTTTGCTCACCAGTCGCCACATAACGTCTAGGCTCTAGGCTCTAGCAAATTCTTGCTTTAGTTAGTAACTATCTGTTAAGTGTCGGTGATTATTTCTAGTAGGCTGCGAGTTCGGTTAATAAAACCAACCGATCCGGTTGATTTGGTTTCCAATTTATTTTGCTTATAGAAATTAGTCAAGTGAATAACCTGTTTGGTTTGGTTCAGATCTCGGTTTCTTTTGGTTGAAACTTTTTTTGTCGAAACTAATTATTTTTTTTTGGTTTTGACAGTTAAAATCTGGTAAAACTGGTTAATTCAGTTAAATCAAGTCGGAAAAAATGCTTCAGTGTAAATTTGCTTTAGCTTTGGTTAAGAAAAATCAGTTAACAGATTGGTTCGACAAACCGAACATGATTAAAAAATCCTGCCGAATTGAATTGATTTCAAAAAACAGGTAACCGATTGGTTAGACCCACACGCCACACCCACACATGTGATGTCCGTACGTGGTAGTTTTCACTGTTTAGACAACTTTTTGCGTGTCGAAACTGGAAACCAATTCCCAAACTAACTTCTAAGATTTGTAAGAAACTGAATAATACAACATTCAAATATATAACATTCATATATAGTAATTAATATGATATTAGAATTTAGTAAAAGAAATGATTACGTTATTCATACATTTTT
Organism: Camelina sativa; assembly: GCF_030686135.1. Taxonomy (NCBI): domain Eukaryota; kingdom Viridiplantae; phylum Streptophyta; class Magnoliopsida; order Brassicales; family Brassicaceae; genus Camelina; species Camelina sativa. The sequence continues at coordinate 5,404,359 of NC_141895.1, read as the reverse complement.
TATTTAACGAGATTATACAAACATGAAACATATAGTTAACATCTATCGATCGATTGAAGAGTATAGTTGATTTCTATTAATTAGGCTGATTTGATCCGTTCTGCAACTTTCTTCATGTGCTCAATCTGTTTCTCTCTGGGAGAAATACATTCCCTCACAATCTCATTTTCTTTCATATTCTTGATCCATCTGTTCAGTTCTGGAAACTTTTCTTCCGGAATCATATCAATTCCCATACCTTCCCAACTTCGAGCTATACAAAACGGAATCATACTTCCTGCGACCAAGTCCAAGAATCCGATCGTCTTGCCGCCGAAGAAATCTTTTCCGGTGACTTCCTTCTCAAGAAAAGTAAAGAGTTCTCGAGCCTCCTCGATTGCAACCTCTATTCCCTTCTCTGCTTTTATCACATCCTTGAACGCTCCTGGTCCGACCTACAAGAATATATGAAAACCGTTTCATCACAACGTTTCATCACAAAAGTACTAAGAATTTCTAGAAATCACCTAAGCAAATTGATATATAAGGTTTACCTGTTCATCAACGAACTTGGCCCAAAATAAAGCCATGGCTTTCTCGTAAGGATCTTGAGGAAGAATTGGATTTTGCTTCCATGTTTGGTCGATATATTCGAGGATCAGATGTGACTCGGGTATGTGTTTACCGTTGTGGATAAAAACCGGAACCTTCTTGTAAACCGGATTTAGCTGGAGAAGCAAAGGGCTCTTGTTCACTATATCTTGCTCCAAGTACTCATATGGCACGCCTTTGAGTTTGAGAGCCATCTCGACTCTACGAGTAAAAGGACTTGCCCAAAAACCTAGAAGCTTCACATCCTCTCCAATATCTGCCATTGCACCTCTCTCTCTCTCTCACTCTCTAACTTTTTGTTTTGTTTTGTTAATGTAACTCTATATTCTTCTTTGACTAGTTTATGTGGTTTTGTAACTGTTGTTCTCGTGAATTATTATTGATCGGTTCACGTATGCAGTTTATATGGTTCTGTTCTCTAGGCGTTACATCCTTCCTTTTTTGACTAGAGTAGTTTTGTTTTTGTGGTTCCGTTCTCGTGTTTGACTAATATATGAAGAAAATACCATTTTGCCTTCTCTTAGTGAATATCGCTGCTTGTATCCAATGAACCGTGAACACGTTGTCATCTCTCCATAAATTCAAATATACTACTTTTCTTTTTCCTCAAACAATACCAACTTTGTAAATAATAATAATAATACTCAACGTTCGAGAAATTTCTCCTTTTTGTTTGATTTTATTCTGTCTTAGATATACGTTTCTAGTTATATCCAAAAATTAATTTATTTACTATTCTTGCAAATACCTTTTCTTTCCTTGAGAAAGTTTCTTTATATTTTTCTGTCATTCTTTTAAGTATTAGTTTTCCTTTCGGTCTCTGTTTCTACTAGACTTGAGAACTCTGTTTCTTTACCTTTGGAAGTTGGAGAAATAATTATATAGGTCTTTTATTCTTACAATAGTAATTATTGAATATAATTCATTTTTGTATTATTTTTTCTGTTTACATTTTTTCCAAAACTATTCTGATATACTGTACTTTTTTTTTTTTTTTGACATGCATCGTGACCAATATACTTCTTAACTATCATTATAATTTAACTAAATATTCGCGACAATATTGATCATTATAATTTTACATGCAAATACAATGGAAATGGTTATTACGGAGAGGTGTGGCTTCATTACCAATGGGAATAAGAATCTTGATTTCACTATTTAACTTGTGGTAACAGTTAGTTCTAACTGTTTATCATATCGTTTCTAGAAATTACCTATGCAATTAGTTAATAAAGGAATTAATTTTAAGAATTTACTTGTTCATCGACGAATTTGGCCCAGAATCGAGCCATGGCTCTGTCGTACGGGTTCTCCGGTAGAATTGGATTGTTTGTCCATGTTTGGTCGATGTATTCAAGGATGAGATGTGACTCGAGTAGTACATTACCATTGTGGACCAAAACAGGCACTTTTTTGTAAATTGGGTTGAGTTCAAGTAGCAAAGGGCTCTTGACGACCAAATAGTTTTCGTCCAAGTAATCGTATGGCACGCCTTTGAGTTTGAGAGCCATCTCGACTCTACGACTGAATGGGCTTGCCCACGATCCTATAAGCTTCACACCCTCTTCTTTCTCGGCCATTGAATCAATCTCTTTCCCGCTGTTTTTTTTTTTTTTTTCCTATTTAACTCTTTATACTCGTTATACTCCAACGTAAATTATGCTTTGATTATAAAGGCAAAAGGAAAAGAAAAAGGTAAAGGAAAACGGAAAAAAAGTCTTTTTAGGCCCCTTTGACTCCAATAGTTAAGCATACTTTTCCAAGAGTTGTGAGGAACACTTAATTACAAGTACAACGTATGTATCATCCAAGGACTTCTCGAATATATATTCACGTCATCTATGACGTCACTTTCAATAATAGTTACATTATGTTCCACGATTAATCAAGAAACGTTTAAAACATTGTTGTTCTTTGTTGAATACTACGGCACGAGGCAAATGAATGGTCAAGAAAGCAAAGAAGGAGACAATTTAGCAAAATAATTAATTAAGAGGGATAGGAAACAAATTGTTCTAATACCATATTAGTTTAACATAAGCACCAAAAGAAATGTGTTAAATATCTGGACTCCATTGAAACAAATTAACTCAGGAGAACAGAGTTATGATGTTGTCATTAATTTAGGAAGACTTAACTCTCTCTATAATTTTGTTCATTCGCTCAATATGTTTTGCTTTTGGAGGTATACACTCCCTCACAATCTCAACTTCACTTAACTTATTGATCCATCTGTTTAATTCTGGAAACGTCTCCATTGGAATCATATCAATTCCCATACATTCCCAAGCCCGAGCCAGACAAAACGGGATCATACTTCCCGCAACCATGTCCAAGAATCCAATCGTCTTGCCGCCGAAGAAATCTTTTCCAGTAACTTCTTTTTCAAGAAACGTAATCAGTTCTCGGATCTCTTCAATAGCAACATCTATCCCCTTCTCTGCTTTTACTAGAGGCATGAACCCAACTGGTAGGATCTGTAAGTTAGATCAAGCTATAAGAAAAAAAAATACTTTATTCTACAAATAGTCCTAATAAGTCAATAAGTGTTAGTATCACTTAATATGCAATCAATATTATAAAACTTACTTTAATTAGTTAGATTACCTGTTCATCGACGAACTTGGCCCAGAATCGAGCAATGGCTTTGTCGTATGGATCTCGAGGAAGAATTGGATTATTACTCCATGTTTGGTCAATGTATTCGAGGATCACATGTGACTCGGACAATATCTTATCATTGTGGACAAGAACCGGAACCTTCTTGTGAATCGGATTTAGTTCAAGAAGCAAAGTGCTCTTTTGGGGTAAGTCTTCTTCCAAGTACTCGTATGGTACGCCTTTGAGTTTGAGAGCCATCTCGACCCTACGACTGAAAGGGCTTATCCAAAACCCTAGAAGCTTCACACTCTCTTCTTTCTTCGCCATTAGATCTCTCTCTCTCTCTCTCCCTTTTTGGTTTTTATTATCTCACACCGTTGTTCATCTCACTTTAGTTTTCTGGTTCGTTCGCTGTTTTACTAATATAATTATGTCTCTTTATAAATCAAGTCATTGCTGCACCACTTTAGTTATTTTATTCTTATTTCGTTCCTTTGCGAGTTATTTATTTTAATGTAGTGCTAATACTTTCAAAGATTAAATATGATTATTGAGTAAATAATTCTATTATACAGTACTACATGAAATATGTTACAGTAAAGCTTTTAAGATATCAATTTTCATACATAATGTCTATAAAAAAAACAATGCAAGCATGATGTTGTCTTTAATTTAGGTAGACATTATTTTGTCTGCAATTTTGGTCATTCGCTCAACTTGTTTATCTCTTGGAGGAATACATTCCCTCACGGCCTCAACGTCCTTCAAATTCTTGATCCATCTGTTTAACTCTGGGAACGTGTCCTCTGGAATCATATCAATTCCCAAACCTTCCCAAAGCCGAGCTAGACAAAATGGGATCATACTTCCTGCGACCATGTCCAAGAATCCGACCGTCTTGCCGCCGAAGAAATCTTTTCCAGTGACTTCCTTCTCAAGAAACATAAGCATTGCTTGAGTCTCTCCAATAGCAACTTCTCTTCCCTTCTCTGCTTTCACCAGGGACCTGAACCCTAGTGTAAGAATCTGCAAGTTAAGAACAATCTATAAGCAAAAGAACTATAGGATCCTGATTTTAAATATTTTATCACTTAACCCGCAAATCAATATATATACCTGCTCATCGATGAACTTGGCCCAGAACCGAGCCATGGCTTTCTCGTAAGGATCTTGAGGAAGAATCGGATTGTTCTTCCATGTCTGATCGATGTATTCGAGAATCAGATGTGACTCGGGTAATACTTTATCATTGTGGACAAGAACCGGAACTTTCTTGTGAAGCGGGTTTAGCTCAAGAAGCAAAGGGGTCTTGTTTGGCAAGTCTTCCTCCAAGTACTCGTAAGGTACGCCTTTGAGTTTGAGAGCCATCTCGACTCTACGACTAAAAGGGCTTCCCCAAAACCCTAGAAGCTTCACAGTCTCTTCTTTCTTCGTCATAATTGGATCAACTCCTCTGTTTCTAAAGTTATCTAACTCCTCTGTTTTTTCTCTTCTTGTTTCGTTGCCTTGATTGAGTATTAATTTAACGATATATAAATGAGGTTATGGCTAATAAAATACTAATTAATAAAGAAGACCAATTTGCTTTCTCTTGGTATCCAAGAATATCTTGATGATCAAACCAGACAGTGATTAATTTTTAAAATTTTAAGGTATGAACGTCATTGCTAACGTCATCTCTCTTCACAAGATACATAGATGTTCTCATATCAGTGGAAGTGAAAAACAATTAATTTCGTATATTACCAATTGTTTATTTTTCTTCATCCTTAATCAAAACCAGATAAAACAAAGTACTTTACTAACTCCACGGACATATCACCTATCCTTGTTAAGTAAATTGTTCATACAACTTTTAAATTTTTTAAAAAAGGGATTCAATCATACAAACATATAGTAAACATCTCTATCAGAGAGAGTAGTAGTAATACTAGGTTTATTAAAAAATATATATTTATTTGTAGTTTTGACTAGGAATTGAATTCAGTAGTTAGTACGGGATGGTACGGTTCTTCATAATCTTCTTTCTCTGTTTCCTCCTAACCATGATTTGCTTTAGCCGCTCTTTCCCTTTTGTAATGTTTCGTTTATGACCTCTTTCGCGTTTATGTATGTTCCAAACACTATAAGGTATATCTCTCACGAAGTTATCGTTTGCGAATTCCCATGGGTCAGTGGCAACTACCCTAAAGCCGTATCGGTCAAGCAACTTGACAAAGAGTACGAAATTTTGACCAAAGCCGATATCGTCGTAGCCATACCCAAGGAATTTTGGTATAACCTCTCTCGAAAGTTCAGTCTGGTTCCAGATGATGAAACTCTTGCCACTCTCGCTCCACGAGAACGTTGAATCACACGAAGGATCATTAACCATGTCATGCGTATTTCTAACTAGAGCATGACAGTAGGGATCGTTTTCCATCTTTTAAAAAAACCCTAAAAAGAAATTGGAAAATAGTAACGCGATGTTGATGATGTTTTTGGGCGAACGAACCATTAAAATAGCTAATGCGTTTATTTATATAGAGAAAATTTTAGATCAGTTCAGAGCTTTTCACCGATGTGGGATATAATAACTTTGCTAAATTTGGGCTTCGTGTATGGGCCTTTACCTTTTTGAATTTTTGAGTGTATTAATTAGACAAATCTCTTCTTTGTTGGGTGTTCTAATCTAATTATTCAATTTTATTAAGATACATTACTACAGATCCAACAGAGGTTTTAATGTGGGGTTTTAAGGGAAAAATGATAGAAAAATAAATCAAAAAATGGAAAAAAATTGAAGAGCTCCTCTTATATACTTTCACATAAGAAAGACTCTGACCTGTCCCTAAATTGTTGGTTCAATTTAATGGAGAACAATTTTTTTTGGGCCGGATTGTGTTCTTTTTTTCCTCTCCCTCTCTCTCTCTCTTTGTCGCGAATCTCTCAATCGGATGAGATGGGATCGGTTGGAATCGTAGGAGATTGGAATCGGAGGAGGAGATTGAATCGATTCTCAATTGGCAGTTATTTAACTACCACCGGAGGAAATATACAAGATACAAAGAGAAGATGGGTGCTCCGTTAGTGTGTGACGGGCATTCTCGTCCTGTCATCGATGTGGCTTATAGTCCGATGACTCCAGATGGATTCTTTCTCATTAGCGCAAGCAAAGGTATGATCAAGCCGTTTCTACATTGGCTGTTTCAAGATGAGGTTCTCTTTCAAGTCTTTGAGTGAATGCCACTTGTCCTTTTTCTACTTCTTTTCTTTGTTAAGAAGATAGAAAATGTGCAATAGTAGTAGAGTCTGCTTGGAATTTGTCTGCTTGGTGTATGCGTAAGATTATTTGCTGTGAAGTCTTTTATTACACGCGGTTAACGTATATAAGATACAGAGAGAGAAGTTGTAGATGTTATGTTGGTTAAGGGCTGCTTATTACCTTTCTGTTTAAGTGTTTTCCAATTTGATGCGGTTTGTAAGAATCTCATAGCATGAATATGATGCAGTACTGGTTTTAATGCTTCTAGCTTTCTGCTCTTTCTCTTAAAATGTTTTGCTAATTTATTGGGCCATCAGGAAGCTAATAAGTAGTAATGATAAAATGATGCAGTACTATTCAACAAGCTATCCTCAGGGATGTTCTGACACCAAGATTGGTGGTATAGAGACACAAAAGTTTTTCCTAAACTGTTTATGCCTTTTGTTGGGCTGCTTCGAGGGAAAGAAATTTGAGAGCATACTATCAGAGTATGGAATGAAGCTTGTGCCTTGTCTTCTAGATCAGGTATCTTTCACCATTTTTTATTGAATAGGGAGTGATGGCACGCTTTACATGAATTTCTCTTGCAGTTATATAGTTATGCACTTATGCTAGAAGCCTAGAATTCATTTTTTCATATTGAATTTACTGACTCTCTACTCATAATTTTGGTTCTGTAGCTTCTGCTCAATTGCTGCTGCTATGATTATAACATATCCAAATACATTTAATCTTGACAGATAGTATATATATAATACCCTTGTTTTCATCTCAGTACTTACATTCGTCAGAGATGCTGTTGATTTGATGTCTTTCTTCTTGTTGTGTTAAGAGAATTTTAGGTGTTGTCATTCTACCTGTTCTCATTCTACCTGTTCAACATCTACTATCACCCAAATTAATTTGGTTTGATTAAAAATATTTGGGCAAAATTTAAAAAATATAATTAAACATCTCCTTTTTTTCATGAATTTAACATCTCTTTTATTATGTTTTAATGTTTTCTATATATAAAATTTTATAAAATATAATAATATTATAAACATATATCTTAAATGCAATAATTTCATATTTTTATTTAATTTTTTTGTTATGAAAAAAAAGACTCAAAATAAAAACCACCATTGAGAAAAAACTTTTAATTAACAATCCCAAAATTTTTAATCATCTCAAACTACAAAATATTAAACAATTTAAGAGCCCTTAAAATATATACTCCCAATTGGATTGCCCTTAGATAGACACACTTACACACACCCAAGCAAAAACAGAGAACAACGAACACAGATCAGAAAACTCAAAATCATAGCTATGCTCAGCCAGTGATCTGAATAGACCTGACATCAGCCTTCTTGGTCTCAGCCTTGGGGACAGTAACAGTCAAAACACCATTCTCCATCGCAGCCTTAACCTGATCCATCTTGACATTCTCAGGCAACCTAAACCTCCTCGAAAACTGTCCGCTCGACCTCTCCACGCTGTGCCACGTGTCGTTTTTGTCTTCCTTCTCCACGTGTCTCTCTCCGCTGATCTTCAGAACAGTGTTATCTTCCTCGATCTCGACCTTCACTTCTTCTTTCTTCAGTCCAGGCAAGTCGGCTTTGAACACGTGAGCTTCCGGTGTCTCTCTCCAGTCCACACGTGCGTTAACGATCGCTGAGGTGTCTCGAGAAAGCGAAGAAGATGATAATGATGTTAGGTCTCTGAACGGATCCCATGCGCCGAGTGGGAAAGGATCGAAGAAGTTGCTGCTTCGTCTGTTGTTGAAGAAGCTTGGAATCATCGACATTTTTTTTTCTGAAGAGAGAATCTGATTCGATCGGTTTCGTTTGCTTTTGAGAAACTTAGTTTTTTTTTTTTTTCCGACTTCTGATGAGAAGAAACAGAGGATTTGTGTATCTATTTAAAGGCACGAGCAGAGATATATCTCGAGCTTCTTCTTGAATTTTACGGGAATACAGAAATATCTAGAGGATGTGAATGGAGAAATATCTAGGTGTATCTAGAAAATTCTCGCAGGTATTGTTAAAAAGGTCATCTGTTTATGGGCCTTAATGGGCTTTAAATCTGTCCACAACGGGCTCGTCCTATGTTACTTAAAATTCGTCATAATAACATGCGTTAATTTGGTTTTTACAGACTACTAGAAAGTCTAGAGACGAGATCTAAGCTTAAAGCTATTCGGAATTTTTTATACATAAGAATGTAATTATGTAAATATATTATGAAGACTGAAAGTCTAGGTTTTATATAAAGTAAAAAATCCCAAAAACATGGTTCCATTTCCATATTAAGCAAAGAGGCTTATAGTATGAAGATACTGAGAAGTGAGAACTTGATCTAACGGAGACCGTGACACGAAGCTAAAAGAGTAATTCATACGCACCTCAAAGAAAAAGAAAAAAAGAAAAAAAGGATACATGGACAAACATGGAAATCTACGGATCATCCGACCGGACATGTAACCTAAAAAATTATTTCCAAATAGTAGTTACATTTCTAATCAATTATGGCTAAATTTATAACATAATTTCCATATTGTATAACCTGAAGCATTTAAGGCTGCCTGAGGTATATGGACCATGGGCTTTAAAAAGGCAACTGAATTTATTATATATTCTGTGCCATAGGCCCATCTTAATTGTCAAGATCTCTTATATAATACTAAATAAGTATCATGTTTTGTGGCTAAATATATTTAATCCAACGGTGTATATTAAAACAGAGAGCTCCACTAAGTAGAAGAAGTACGGGTAACACAACAAGTAACAAAAGATGACGTAATTCCCGCGTTCATTACGGAATCTTGAACGTACGATTCTACCTACGATTCTACTAATACTATTACTTTCTCTACCCATACTACCCCCTTTGGCTTCTTGGCCCCATCACCATCTATCTATCTACTGTTTCTTTTTTTTTTTTTTTTTTAAACTAAATCCGTCGGCCACAAAACAAAACAAAAGTGATGTCTTTCTCTTTCTTCGTTTCTCGAAAGACTCGGGCGAGCACTGAGCAGAGAGAGAGAAAAATACTAAAACACACTCTCTCTCTCTCTCTCTCTACTTGTCACTCTCTCTATCTATTATTCTACACACAAATTAAACAAAGCTCCTAAAAAAAATCCTCTCTCTCTCTAGTTCTACCCTCTGTAGCTGATAGGGTCAGCTTCGTCGGCGCTATTTTTGCCTGATTTCACGGAGAAGCAGGATTTGAGATCTGACTTCTTCTTCTTCTTCTCCCCCCCTTTGTTTTTGTAATTATCCCTTTGCTGATCTGGGTTTTTCTTTCTCTTCTTACTCTCCTCCTATTCCATGGATGCTTCGTCGTCGTCGGCGCACTGATTCCGTCGAGGTACACTTTCGATTTTCTTTTTTTTTTTTTTTTTTTTTTTTTTAAAGCTCTCTTTTTTAATTAGCTATCCGTACACTACTGCTAATAATGTTTAATTCCATTTTCCCCTAAATATGAAGAAATTTTTTGATGTGTGTTTCGTGTTAAATGTTGTACCTTGGGCCTCTCTGTACACTCTCACTCACTTCACTTCTAGTTTCTTAATCTTCTCTGTTGAAGTTGTTCTTAAGGTAAACAAAAAAAAAGTCACATTGACAAGAATGTGATTTTAGTTTTTGCTTTTCTCTCTCTCTCTCTCTCTCTCTCTCAGCTTTATCTTGTAAAGATTCTTGTTAGATCTCGTGGATTCTTATGAATCTTAAAGTCATGAAGCTGTATCTATCTAATAGTCTTAGCCTTTTTTGTTGTTGATTCCATTTCCAAATGTTAAAGATTCTTTACTGGATTTTATTATTACCTTGTATGTGTCTTTGTGTGTGTGTGTGTGGATAACTAAGTAACTAAAACAGTTTTAATTGTCTCTCTACAGAAAACACTCAAGATTGTTTCTAGCATTGTAAGCTTTTGTTTGTAGAATGAGAGGCTAAGGGAGTATCTAAAGTGAAAACGTTACTGCGATGGAGTGTCGTATGGAGCTGAAGAAGGGTTCATCTGATCGACCTCCTTTTGTAGCTGCTGAGAAGAAAGTGTTGGCTAAGGAAAGCTCAAAGTCGTTTACACCAGATAAGTTCAGAGACGACAAACGCGGCTTGTCTTACTCCGATTTCCACCGTGAGATCACGAAAAAAGTCGAAGACGTCTGTCCTAAACGCTTGGAGAATCGTCTCAAGTCACGGATAGGTAGAACTGCCTCTGGAGAAAGAGATCTTGTGAAGTACAAGTCTTATGTTCCGAGTTATATCAAGAAATGTGATAAACATGAAGACAAGGATGTTAAAGCTGCTGCTACTGGTGGCATTGGTACACTGGACTTAAGAAATAGGCAGTCAGGTGATAAACAAGTGGATAAGCATACGAGGTCTTCCTTGTCTAACACAAGCACGTCGTCTTCACTCTGGAGTGATGAATCATCCACTGACTCCAGCAGAGGTTTGGGTGCTTCTCCTTTTCGTAAAAGAGTCAATCACCCTCCGTTGGAGTATTATCTCTTGTCATCTAAGCCTGGAGATAATTTTCAAGACTTGGATCCACCTCGAGATAATGGTGTTCTGTCCCAGAGTCATAGTTTTTTGCCAGGAAATATCACTGACAGACAAAGAGGTTGTTCCACTAGAAGAGATGGGCAGATTCATCAAATCCCTCGTGGTGCAACTGCATTCCAACCGGCTGAGAAGAAAGATTCTGATTTCAAGATTGCTGCTCCAAAAACCAGAACGTTCTTGAGTCCATCAAAGCCAGATAGTCCTTCTTGCACAAGGATAATATCAAGGAACCTAGCCGAGGATTTTAAGAAGAAAGGAGAGAAGATGGAGGAGAGGATCCGAAATCCTCGTGTTCACGATTTGTTTGGTAAAGAAAAGCCTGCTGCTGTGTTTATACCAGGAATTGTTACTCAGAAACAGATTATTGGTTTGTCCAAGTTCTATGATTCAAAAGTGTTGCTGGCTGAGCGAGTGGCAGAAACAAAGGGCTTCTCAGAAAAGTTGGCGTATGGGAAAGGTGCAGTCTTGGACTCTGGACGTGAATCTGATGGAAGCAAGCCGTTCTTAAAGCGTATCAGCTTCTTGAGTTCAGAAAGATCATGTTCAGCTCCACGATCAAGAAAAGGTGAATCTAGTCCCTCTAGGAGCAGGACTCTAGATAGAAGGTCAACAGAAACATTACCCAAACAGTCAGATCAGAAACCAGCGAAAGCTGTTGCAGAAAGAGCAAGGAGCATTTCACCGTTTCGCAGACTCAGCTTCAGCATTGGCAAGTCCAGCAAAAACTCCAACACCGAAGATGCTCAGACTCTTCCCCACTTAAGCGCAGCACTTATTTCATCACGAGCTGGTTTAGACAATCCATCTGCTGCCTCTTCTTTCAGTGACAGCTCTTCTTTTGATAAAACCAGTGCAGTAAACAGAGGCAGGTCTAGTCCGTTGAGAAGGTTACTCGATCCTTTAATAAGACCAAAATCAAGCCACTCATGTAGATCTCCTGAGCCATCACAAAAGGATGCACCTTCAAGTCACCAAAAGCATGTACTTTACGACAGTCAACCATCTTCATCCCTTCTGTCGAGAACTGGGAAAAATTCAACTGTTCAGGCTCTATTTCGTGTGACGTCTAAGAATGATCAACCACTCTTCACATTTGCGGTTGAAAAGGAACAAAGTATTACAGCAGCCACAATAAGAAAACAGACTCCCCCGGAAAAGGAAGACTATGGACACAAGTATACGTTTTTCACTGTTCAGGAAGTACAGAAGAAAAATGGGAAATGGATGAACCACGGCAGGAAGATGCAAAACCAAGAGTACACATCCAACATTGTCGCTCAGATGAGAGTCTCTGGTTCTAAGCCTCTGATTTTCGCAGGAGAAAGTGATGCCCATAACCTCACAACCAGAGAATTTGTACTCTTCGCATCTGAATCGCAGCGGACTAACGAGCTAGCTGCCATGGTGATCAAGATCCCAAAAATTGATGACACTGGCTCAGCAAAAGACACCACACTTGGAGATTACTTTGCAGATGTTAACGCAACAGTGGTACTTCCAAGTGGGATTCACAGTCTCCCACACAAAGGAGGGCCTTCATCGCTTATCCAACGATGGAAATCAGGTGGATCATGCGACTGTGGAGGCTGGGACATTGGCTGCAACCTTAGAATCCTCACAAATCAACATAATAATAAACCCCCAAACCCTTCTCCCTCCACTTCAGATGCCTTCAAGCTCTTCTTTCAGGTATATATAACATCAACAAAACTGTGAATACTATAACATCATGGGTAGCTTTTACTTACTTTCGACTGAGCTATGGAAACTCATTAATGTGAATGTTTTGCAGGGAGGATTACAAGATAGTAACAACCAACCGTTCTTGAGTTTTACTCCATACAGAGAAGGTGTTTACGCAGTTGAGTACAATACATCACTTTCACTCTTGCAAGCATTCTCCATTTGTATAGCGGTTAACGAGGGACGGAATCTGTCAAAGACCACAGAAGAAACGAATGCTTCATGTGTAGACAACAAAGCTAATGGAGAGATTCAAAACGAGAGGTTGAAGTCATTTTCAGGTCCTATTGAAGCCGAGGCTCCGGCTAGGTATCTCTCACACCACCCACCATTGTCTCCTGTGGGAAGGGTTTAGTTGTTTCTTCCAAAATAAATCTGGCTATATATATATGTATGTTTTATATATATATATATATATATATATCTCTTTTTTAGTCTCTGATGATGGGGTTCGTATGTAATTACGGCGTGGAAGTAGATTACGTTAAATAGAAATTTGTGAAACTTGTTTTAAGCAAATAAAAACACTCTTATTGTTTTACCTATATTATGGTCTTTCTTCTACAGTTCCAGAGTATCGGTGATTGCCTTCGTTTAACTCGTCTGTGTTAGTTTTGTCTAGTGTTCATTAAGTCACTTTGTTTTGCTTCGTCTCTAAACCAAAATTCATATAGTCATATATATATGATAGCAGAAAACTTAAAACAGAATGATAGTGCAACTGCCCAAATACCCAAAATGTAGCTCAACTTTGTATAAAGGCTAAAAAAAAGTGCCCGGACTCTACACATTGTGCACAATGAATAAGAAGGAAGAGTTATTTTCTAATGTATCAGATGACATTTTCTGAGTGACTTTGCTTCATAGTTGCTCTCATGTAAACGAGCTGCGCCTCTTTACCTGCAAGTTTATGAAAGCATAAATAAGACTTGAGTTTCAAGAAAATATCATAATTCATCATCAATACTACATTACTCAACAAATATTAACATACCTGCAAACGAGTCATCAAACCGTAACAGTTCGAGAAATATCAATGGAAGGCCAGTTGAATGATGAATGCACATGTGAGGTTGACTACATTTTCGTTTCTAAGGTTCGCATGTTCAGGTAATCTCTCAATGTTTGTCTCTGTTTTACCTTATTCGATTACAGAGAGATTGAAATCGAATAGTTACGAACCTGAGATGTCACAGGTAGTGCAGATCAATGATGACGAAGAAAATGAACATACCTATTTGGTTTGGGATCTGTTAGGTCGTTTTCTTCTTTCTTGTTGTGTAAACTTAATCCTTTGTAGAGATAGCTTACAAATATATTGCTGATCAAACCACCATTCACATTCAGATGAAAATTGTAGTCTGTCTAATCAATCCATAATCGAAAGCTGTGTTTTATGTAGGAAATTGGGAGAAGGTCCAAGAGAAACCGTTATCTATGGTGTCAGCTTGGCTTCAACGTAAACTGTTATCTTTGACGAATCTGCTACGTACTTCTCCAAGATCAGTGTTACCAGACATACAGACCAGGCTCATTCTGAGGATCTGGATCATACATCAGTTGGTCAGCTACAAAATGTGGATCCACCTGCTGAATCATCTCATAATCAGTTTGATGTAAGTCCTACAATTCTTAAAGCAAAATACAGTTTCTGTAAAACACTACATGTACGTTGTTTAAAGCTTGGTGATTCTGAACCAACTGATGAAAATACAGTAGAAACAGTTTGTTCGGATGCCAAGGGAACAATTCAAGAGAAGCAAGAGGTGAGCCATTATCCTTTTCCAAAGTTACAATATAATACTCTGTATATACTTAACCTAGAGTGTATAATTCTTCTTGTGCTTAACATTGAACATGAAACTATCAGGGATCTGACGACCTCAGAGAGTCCATCAATCCATTGGATGTAGAACTTAGAAACAATCAAACCGATGGAATCAATTGATGAAATGGTAGGCTAAGAGCTGAGCTTGAGATAATTGCCTTGGATGAAATCAAATTGTTTTCTTTTGATAGTCAAGTGAGACTCTTACAAGCTTTTGGTTCCAAATTTTACAAGGAACACTATCTAATTCTCTTTCCTTTGTTCTCCAAGTCACTTTGGTTTATAATCAAACACCAAATATATAGCTGCAGGGACCAATCTTACAGTGTTAATATCCGTACAAAAAAGCAGCGAAATGAATGAATGATAAAATGATAGGAACTTTATGTTTCATACAAAAGTATAGCGAGAGAATGTGTTGGTTTCTTGTGTGTGATTGGCTTCCTTAGAGCCCACGGAAACTGAGGAGATCATCTTGAACATTTCTGTTTTCTTCGGCTATATATCTTCATGTGCCTTGTATATATAAATGGTGATTTTGTGTTTACTGTAAGTAAAAACAAAGAGGACAAAAATATCTTCTAAGCTAGGGACTTTATATTTTGTCACCTGTATATTGCTTCATCACCAGTTTACCCATAAAGACAAAAGTGTCGACTAAATCACTTTGTTTTGCTTCATCTCTAAACCATAAATTCATATTTGCTCATATAGTCATATATATGATAGCAGATTAGGTTTCGTTAAATCTGATTGTGATTACTTAATTACTGAAGAATGATATATGTCACAAAACAGAAAGAAGCAGAAACTAGTTAAACCAAAGTTGCATTCCAACAAGTCTCGTAAGAACTTCAGTAGAAAGAGAAAGAGTGGCCAACTCTACACAAGGCCTATTCTGTTAAGAGTGATCACATATTTGCACGAAGGTTGAGAAGGAAGACGAGTTACTCTTTAAGGTGTCAGATAAAAGAGCTTATGCACCACTTTTTGCTTCATATTTGCTCTCATATCAACAAGCTGGTAGCTAAAAACAGTAGATGTAATAAAAGATCCTTGTTCACCTGCAAATCCATGAAAGCCTAATTAAGATTTGAGGTTACAGAAAATGCATGTCATAATATCATTATCAATATAGTCCATGCACATCAAAGACCAACATACCTTAAACTGCAAGAAATAATCCCACAGATCATCAAAACGTAACAGAGCGAGAAAGATCAATGGAAGTCGCGTTCATGGATCTAAGCACATGCGATCTTGATACCGTTCCCTGAATCTCCCCTCCTTCAAGTCTTTTTAAGACGATCTCTATGCACCAAACATCTTTAAATCCAAAGCGGTTGTAAGTATTGCCCAAAATCACCAACTTCCCACAAACGTTGGCCATTTGACAGTAATAATAATTGAGCCTAGGCAAACCAGATACATCGCTCACAGGTCTCCAAAACAACTCATTCGGATCATATACCATTAGTTCTAGATCTCTGGAAACAGAATAAGGATCAATACTACACAACAAATCCTCAACCACACAAGACGACGGGTGCCAATATCTCTTCAATTGACTTTCGAGTCCCCATGACTGCCATGTACCTTGTCTTGGTTCATAAGCCAAACAACACTGAGGATCCAACATGTAAATCTTTTCTTGCATCACCAAATATGTCATAAACGCTCCTCCTTCCATACTAGAGTTGTGCTCGTATGGACCAGCAACACTAGTCCAAGTCCCAGTCTCTACATCGAACATCTCGATCCAATTATCATCTATCTGTTCGCACCCTCCGATCACGTAAATCTTTCTGTCGATAACTCCAGCGGCTGCGGATCTGCGAGCCCTCTGCATTCCCGGGAGCGAGCGACACTTGTGAAATCTGCAATCGATGACAAACACGTTCGATGTGGGCTGATCTGGTTCATCGCATCCACCGATCACATAAATCTCGTATCCGATTGTAACCACAACAGATTTAGGCTTCATGACACTCATGGGAGGAACTGAACTGATTTCGCTTAATCGTAAAGACTTCTTTCTTGGAGCGTTACGGTTGAGAATGAACCAGCTCGGGTTGAAACTAACAAGAGGGAACTTGATCAAAGCGTAAAGAACAGGTTCGGTGAGGCCGAGTTCCAAGCGCCTTTGGTAGAGTCTCGGCGAAGAGATGACGCGACGAAAGGCTCTGGAGAAGAGAGATAGCTTCGGGTAATGACATCTCGGGACGAGTAAGAGGATGCTTTCGGCGATATCTTCTGGGATGTGTCGAGTAACAACGGGAAGAAGATTCTCTACTTCTTCTTCTTCTTCTTTAATCGGTTTCTCGTTTTGATTCTCTTCTTCTTCTTGCGGGTTCTTGTGGAGTTCTTCGGGATTCTTGTTTGGATCCCCGCCGTTAGAACCGTCGTCGAAAGTTTCAGAGGTTGAAGCCATCGTCGTGTGAAGTCTTCAGCAGCAACGAGTTAACTGAAAGGGAGACTAAAATTCGATTTGTGAAAGAAGCTATTACGCTGTGTATTGTTTATTTTTCTTGCTAAAGAGTTACGTTTGTGTATTTATAATGAAACCATATTATGAAGCTTCGTTTTTTTAAATAAAAAAGGTCCATCATAAATATAAAAAGAAGCCAAAATGATACGGTAAATAAATCACCTTTTTGTTCTAAATTTCTAATACATTATCAATTAACAATTAACTTTCCAGAATGTGTTATTTCTCTACTTACTCATATTTTGGCTATTTTACAGAGATGTATATAAAGATTTATTTAAATAAAAAATTGATTAAAAAAAATCACTTTAAAATTTGCATATGATTTTTTTTTTCTTCAGAAAAGTTTGTTTCCTTATTATTTTCAACAAGTTTGTGTTTCAAATGGCGTACTCAAATGCTTTGTATTCTTAATTCTTAAACATATTTGTATATATATTTATCATCTGCCTTGTAGAAGAAGTTAAATATAAAGGTAGTTTTGTCTTTACAAGGTAAAATATGAGGGTAAAATTTTTATTTTATTTTAACTAAGCTGAGGACTTTGAATTTCTTCATTATAGTTAGTTACCCCTAAAGACACTAAATCACTTCGTGTTTGCTTCATCTCTAGACCATAATTGTGATTACTTAATAACTGAAGAATGATATATGCCACAAAAGAGAAAAAAATGCAGAAACTAGTTAAACCAAAGTTTCATTTTAAGAAGTCTCGTAAGAACTTCGGTACAAAGAGAAAGAGTGGCCAACTCTACACAAGGCCTATTCTGTTAAGAGTGATCACATTTTTGCACGAAGGTTAAGTAGGAAGACGAGTTACACTTTACGGTGTCAGATAAAACAGCTTCTGCACCACTTTTTGCTTCATTTTTGCTCTCAAATCAACAGTAGATGTATTAAAAAGACCCTTCTTCACCTGCAAATCCATGAAAGCCGAATAAGACTTGGGGTTGCAGAAAATGTCATAATATCATTGTCAATATAGTCCATGCATCAAAAGAGAAACATACCTTGAACCGCAAGAAACCATCCCATAGATCATCAAACCGTAACAGAGCAGCAAAGATTAATAGAAGGCGAGGTCGCGGAGATAAGCACAGTCGCCTTTGAATCGACCTTCCCCCAAATCTCACCTCCTTCACGTCTTTCTAACGTGATCTCTATGCACCAAATATCATTGTACGTGGTGTTTGAATTGCCCAAAACCATCAGCTTCCCACCCACATTCGCCATTTGACACACAGAGTTTCTGAGGTCAGGTAAACCATCTAAACCCTTCACATGACTCCAAACCATTTCAACTGGATCAAATACCACTACTGGATGTTTAAGAACACAAATGCTATACAAGAGATCCTCAATCACACAAGACGGGTTGCTCCAAAAATTCATCAGCTTAGATGATCCATGAACGCAGGACTGCCATGTACCTTGTCTTGGTTCGTAGACCAAAACACAGAGAGCATCCATAATGTAAATCCTATTCTGCATCACCACAGATGTCAAAAACTCTCCTCCTGGCAAATTAGAATTGTAGTGGGCTGGATCAGGCACAGTCCTCCATTAGAGGCGGAAGCAAAAGCACTCCTGGCAGCACTTCAACAAACATGGATTAGAGACTTAACCAATGTCGTATTTGAAGGAGATAATGAAACTCTTACTAAGATCATTCATAAAAATTTATTTGATATATCTATTATCGGAATCGTTCAAGATATTGATTACTGGATTTCATGCTTTCCATCATGCTATGTTGTTTATTCACCAAGAAACTGCAACTATGTTGCTCATTATTTAGCTAAATATGGTTGTAACTCTAATATTTTCTACTCAGGATGTTTCTCACCATCCTTTTGGTTATCAAAACATTTGTGTAATGACTTTTCTGATTCGTTAATATAATTCATTTTTGTTGAAAAAAAAAAAAAAGTTAACCCTTAGAGGTGAACCCAATAATTGTCCAATTATAATTCTACCAAACTATACTATATTTGGTTTTGGTTTACATTAATGATTCTCTTAAACCAAATTAGATGTTTTGCATCATATTTAAAATTACCTCCCTCATCATTACCAAAAAAAAAAAATTACGTCCCTCATCTCTATTTCGTCTAATATAATAGGAGGTTTTTAATTTTAACATTGTGGACCTCGGGTATAAATAAATGTTCAACATTATGGGCTTTATCTACATCGAACATTTCGATCCAACCATCATATGCATGACGCTTCTCCTCGCAACCTCCGATGACATAAATCTTTCTGTCAATGACTCCGGCGGCTGCACGGTAGCGAGCCCTGCGAATACTCGGGAGATAGTCACACGTGTGGAATCTACAGTCGATGACAAACACGGACGATACAGGGTGATCTAACCCGATCCAACCACCGATCACATACATCTTGTATCCAATTGAGACCACAGAAGATCCAGGATTCATAGGAGGAAGCGAAGTTATTTTGATCATTCTTGGAACGTTGCAAGTGAGAATGTACCAGCTCGGCTTGTAACTAACAGGAGGGAATCGGATCGAAGCGCAAAGAACCGGTTCAGTGAGGCCGAGTTGCAAGCGCCTTTGGTAGAGTCCCGGCGAAGAGATGACGCAACGGAAGGCTCTGGAGATGAGAGATAGCCTCGGGTAATGACATCTCCGGACGAGTGCGACGGTTCTTGCGATGAGTAACTCTGGGATTTGTCGAGGAGGAATCGGAGCAAGATTCACTTCTACTTCTTGAGGATTCTTGTATGGATCTCCGCCATTGGAGCCGCCGGAAAGTTCAGAGATTACAACCATCGCCGTGTGACGTTATAGCAGCAACGAATTAACTGAAAGTGATGAGACTAATTCAATTCTTTTTCTTTCTAAAATGATGTTGTTGTTGTGTATAGTATTTATATTAAGGAAACCAAATTGTCAATTCACGAAATATATATATCACACTCATTGCACGCATTCAAAAACTTCATTTTTAAAAAATGTTATAACATTTTCTTTTGTTCCAAAAAGATAATTTGTATAAAATATTTAAGTCTCGTTATACAGAGCAGTGCCAAAAAATGGTCTCGTTATACTGTACAGAGAGTATCATAATTTACTAAAAATGTGTTCATTTTGCTTACTTTTTATTTTCACGTCTTTTGGTTATAAAACAAAAATTCAGGTAATTATTTATATAGAAAATTTCTCCAAAACCAGTTCAAAGAATTTTACTCTTAATTTTTCATATGATTATTTTAAAAAATTAAAAGAAAAATCGAATATTAACAGAGTGGTAAATGACAAAAACAGTTGCAGATATAGCCAGAAAGCCGCACTAAAAGTTAACAGAGTGGTTTCTATTGAAACGAACCAGTAGGAACAGCAACATCAGAAGATTGCTGCAGACATAGTCAGCTGGTGGAACAGAGAGGAGCTTGTTGTGGCGGGCCATGCTGGTAAGGTGGTTGCATGTATCCTCCATATTGTGGTGGCGGGTATTGCTGGTGAGGATAATGGCCATGTTGCTGCATCGGTAAGAAGACGAAGAAGCTTCTCTTGGGATGAAATGACTGCACCCATTCTCTGAGGGTCCATTGATGGGTAAAAGGGTCTGTCTTGATGAGGAGGTTGTGGTGGTGGAGTTGATTTTGCTGGTGAGATATAACTGCTCGAGGGAGTAAACCACTATGAGCTACACTGCCCTGTTGGTTGGAACCATCTTGATCAGTTTTGGGAAGCTGAGGTCTACCCCATGTGAGTTTTAGCCTCTGGCCGTTGACAACTAGCCTGTTACTAAGTTCTGATGAATAAGATGAGAGAACAGATCCAAAATCAGGATTATAACTAGCCAATAGGAAATACCAAATCAATAGGTAAGTCAACGTTATCATACTCAAATATAATAGAAAAAATTGAAAGCCAGTAGTTTGCTAACCCATAGTAACAGTATTTGGGATAGAATCATGAGTACTGAGCGCCGTGTCTCAAGATCCAAGAGACAGACTTGACACACATTATTCAGCTTGCAGCATGTCTGACAAACTTCAGTCTTCTTGTAACCAAAGGTTTAGACTTTCCCCCTAAATTTCCTAAACCCTAAAATCAGAAATCACTAAAATTGCGGCTCCAACACTCAGAGAAACATTTAAAAAAATCATAAAACGAGTACGACCTTAACAATGGATAAAGAAGAAAAAGGAGACTGGAAGTTGAAGAGTTTTACCATTCGAACGTAAGGATTGTCACCCAGACAGTGACTCGCATATGATTGGGAAATCATAACGTTCCCACCCATCAGCCTCATTCATGATCTCCTTCAGACTCGCCGATGATGACTGGGAAACAAGAGGGAATCAAACCAACAACAATTGATACGTAAACCGAATTAAATCGGTACAGGATTGTCACCGAGACAAGACTCGCATATGATTGATTGGGAAATCAGAACGTTCCCTCCCACCCATCAGCCTCATTCATGATCTCTCAGTATTCCTGAATTTGATTTCGTCAGTCTCTCTCGAACACGAGACGAAGAAGATGACTAACTGGGAAACAGAGGGGATCAAACCAACAACAAGTGATACGCAAACCGAATTAAACCACAATTAAATTTCAAACAAATCTAAACCGGAAATAACCGACCAATTTTTTTTCTTTTTTTAAAGTAAGGCTTTAAAGTGTATGTATAGAAATATCGATTGCCGTGACTTTCCTTCTTCTTCTATCTGTAGTCTTAATCACTTCTCTCCTCTCAGTCCTCATCAAATCACCTCTCTCTGGCTCTCTCTTTTCTCTCTATCAATCCAATTTTTACTTAACGTTTCATTGTCTCTGTAGGCCGATGACTTTTATCTCAACCTGCTTGACTGGGGCAGTGATAACGTTCTAGCCATAGCATTGCATCATACTGTTTTTCTCTGGGATGCTTCTAAGGGTTCTACTACTGAGATTGTCACTGTTGATGAAGATACGGGACCTGTCACTAGTATCAACTGGGCAGCAGATGGTCGTTGTCTTGCTGTTGGGCTTAACAGCTCTCAAGTCCAGTTATGGGATTGTGCTGATTGTCGTAGAGTGAGAACGTTGGAGTGTGGTCACGAGTCTAGAGTAGGATCGTTGGCATGGAACGATCACATCTTGACAACGGGAGGAGCGGATGGGAAGATCATCAACAACGACGTACGCGTTAGTTCACACGTTGTCAATACGTACAGGGGTCACACTTTAGAAGTTTGTGGGTTGAAGTGGTCAGGATCTGGACAGAACTTAGCCAGTGGTGGCAACGACAATGCGGTTAATATATGGGACCGTTCTAGTAGCTCTCAGCGGCTGCATAGGCTTGTAGAGCACACATCTGCAGTTAAAGCTCTTGAGTGGTGCCCTTTCCAAACGAGTTTGCTTGCAACTGGTGGCGGTGGGAGAGATGGGAGAATAAAGTTCTGGAATACTAGGACAGGAGCTTGCTTGAACACGGTGGAAACTGGCTCTCAAGTTTCTTCTTTGTTATGGAGCAACAAGGAAAGAGAGTTGCTTAGCTCACATGGGTTTACTCAAAACCAGCTTACACTTTGGAAGTACCCATCTATGGTGAAAATGGCTGAGCTCAATGGGCACACATCACGAGTTCTATATACGGCCCTGAGTTCGAATGGTTGTACCGTAGCTTCTGCAGGAGCAGATGAGAGACTGATGTTTTGGAATGTCTTTGGAGTACCAGAGGTTGCCAAAAAAGCTGCTCCAAAAAAAGTAGTAGTACCTGAGGCATTTTCTCATGTGAACCGTATTCGCTGAAGTTGTTGTGAAGCAATTGTCTAATTGTATTTTTGCTACACAAAAGAAATGTTTATGCACATTGTAGTAACATGTTAAGTTGTTGTTTCTACCTGTAACGCTTGTATATATCTCATTATATGGAAAAATTTTGATTTTGCATTCATTGAAACTTGATTTTGCATTCATTGAAACGATGGTTTGTGTGAAGCTATGGAGACGAATTTACTCAGAAGCGACATTAGAAGCTTCTCTCCTTGCAGAAAAATGGAAGCTTGTTCTTGCTGGACTTGCATTTCAGGTTCTATAGCTCCCCCCTTCCCTTCCTTCATCCACCTAATATTATGGCTTATAATGTTGTTTTGGGTCTCTCTCTGACCTCGGAAAAATGTCATCATCCACGGCTCTGTGTTCAGATTATAGTCTTTCAATGTTGTTTTAGCTTTTTTGGTGATATGATTAAATGTGGGAGCTTTAAGACTAGTAGTTATGCTGGTTTTTCTTTCAGTAATTTGCTTAAATGTGGGAGCTATAAGACTAGTTCAGTATATAAAATCCTATTTACATCGTTTTGTTTTGTCCCTCTCAAATCAGTACATTCATGGACTGGCTGCTCATGGAGTTCACTACTGACACCGACCTTTTTTATTCTTCCAGTTAGTATGCTTGCTTTAACTTTTTTCTTATCAATGTTTTGTTCTGTATCATAGCTCTGATTTGTTTTGGTAAATGATATGTGTTCTTCCTGGGCGCTTGGGCAAGACAAAGCCTTTGTAAGTGAAACTGTATTTGTCACTATTCTTTTTTTTTTCCTTCAACTCGCTGTAATGGATTAATGGTTCTAATACCTTGATTGCAGTGGACTTTTCATCCTTTTGTTTCCCAGAGTAAAAAGATTTGTACAGTTTTGATATGGTGCAGAGTTTTTGTTGATTTAGCAGTGAGTTGCATTCCCACTACATTGATTCTTCTATTTATACATACGCATAAGATACAATCTGTTTTTAGTTTAGTTTTGTCAGAGGTGTTTTAAGCTTTCATATGTTTTCAGGCTTCTCAAAGTCTGAGGATCATTACATTCTTTGCAACACAGCTTCCTGGGCCGAATTATCATTGTCGAGAGGTAAGATTCTCAAGGCGTTGATTTTTTAGTTGTGACTTCTTTTTTGGCTGTGTACTGATTTATTTCTCCACTGGTATATCAAATTTCTCTATTAGGGCTCCAAGCTCGCCAAGATTCCGCATCCAAAGAATGTTCTTGAAGTACTCTTGATTAAATGTTAGTTTGGATTACATCTTTATGCAAATTTTTAGTTGGTACAGAATTAAGTCATAAAGTGGCATTTGATTAAGGATTGTGTTCAAAATGCAGTTCCTGATGGAGTGATATATGGTTGTGGAGATCTAATATTTTCATCACAGACGATATTCACTTTAGTCTTTGTACGCACATATCAAAGATACGGCACAGGAAGGTACTGTTTCATATAAATCATTCTACAAAAGTTTCATCCTTTGTAACAAGATTTTTTACATCTCATGTATGTAAAATTCCCAGGTGGATCAAGCATTTGGCTTGGCTGATGGCAGTTGTACAAAGCCTATTGACTATAGCATCAAAGAAACATTACACAGTTGACATTGTTGTTGCATGGTCAGAATAAAAAAGATGAAATTAAATATCAGTTTTTTTCTTAAATTATCTTAACAATTTCTTCTGCAGGTATACTGTGAACCTTGTAATGTTCTACGTTGACAGCAGACTTCCAGGTATTCTTCAAGAACTCAATCATTCTCCCAAATGATTAAGCATACCAGATTGTTTCTCTGCAATAGTCACATTCAAAAACTTGAGACTGCTTTAACAATTTGTGTGCCAAACTGTAACTGGAGATCAGATCATTTCATAGTATAGTCTCTGCTATGTGACAGTAATAGACTCGACACATGTGATTTGGTCAGTTTGTTCATTTTTGAAGAATACCTGTGATTCTGCTATGAGATCCTCAGTTACAATTTTATATTTTTCGTTGATATTGTGATGTACTTGATGGTTAATGGTGGCTGTACATGTGTGTTTAGTGCGAGTAATTTTAAGAGAGCGGTTGTGATAACAAATCTGAAGCCGACTGTTACAAAAGATATATAAGAAGAATAAAGAAACGTAAACTAAACAATCAAAAGTAAACAAAGTGGTAAAGAACAAAAATGATGGTGCTGCCCAGGATCGAACTGGAGACCTTTTGCGTGTAAGGCAAACGTGATAACCACTACACCACAGCACCTGTTGTACTAATTCTGCCTTTAAATATATATGTTTAAAATACTATTTGAGGAGAACTAATCGAGCGGTTACAGAATTGAGAATTGGCACAACAAAAAAAGTTTTTGCCTTTTTTTTTTTTTTTTTTTTTTTTTTTTTTTTTTTTGCGTAAATTGCACAAAAAGCTGAGTCATTTTTCTCCGACAACATACACAAAAAGAAGAGTCCATTTGAAATCGATTCCTTATTGAAAAATTGTTGTTGATTAGGAATAATTTGCTGGATCGAGGTTCTGTTTCTATAGAAGAAGCACTTGCATTTAATATTCATCCTCAATCTGCTGGATCGAAGGTTCTGTTTCTTTGCTGCAAAGATTAATGTTCATCCTCAATCTTAAACATGCCCCTTTACGTTGATCGCGAGGCTCCTAAGGTTTTTCATTTTTTTCCTGCCTTTGTCGTCTCTTTGTTTTTGACATTGTTTAGTTTAAGCGTCAATGGTTTGTGCGTGTGTGTATTTGTGAAGCTATGGAGACGAATTTACTCAGAAGCGACGTTAGAAGCTTCTCTTCTTGCAGAAAAATGGAAGCTTGTTCTCGCTGGACTTGTATTTCAGGTTCCATAGCTCCCCCCCTACCCTTCATCCACCTAATTTACTGATTTTAATGTTGTTCTAGGTCTCTCTCGAGCTGGAAAATTTCATTAGCCATGCTTTGTTTTCAGATTACAGTCTTTGATTATAATAGTCTTGCAATGTTGTTGGTGATATGATATTAAAGCTAAGTTTTGATAGATCAACTAGTTGCTGGTTTTTGTTTCAGTAATTGCTTAAATGTGGGAGCTTTAAGACTAGTTCAGTATATCAAATCCTATTTACATTGTTGTTTTGTTTGGTCCTTCTCAAATCAGTACATTCATGGACTTGCTGCTCATGGAGTTCACTACTTACACCGACCTGGTCCAACGCTTCAAGATGCTGGTTTCTTTATTCTTCCAGTTAGTATGCTTGTTTTCATTTTTTTTTTGTTCTGTAACATAGCTCTCTCTGATTTGTTTGGTAAATGATATGTGTTCTTCCCAGGCGCTTGGGCAAGACAAAGCCTTTGTCAGTGAAACTGTGTTTGTCACTATCTTTGGATCGTTTATCTTGGTAAGTTTTTAACTCTAATGTATCTGTTTCCTTTTTTTTTTAACTTCAACTCGCTGTAATGGATTAATGGTCCCAATACCTTGATTGCAGTGGACTTTTCATCCTTTTGTTTCCCACAGTAAAAAGATTTGTACAGTTTTGATATGGTGCAGAGTTTTTGTTTATTTAGCAGTAAGTTGCATTTCCACTACATTGATTCTTCTTTATATACATACACAGAAGATACAATCTGTTTCTAGTTTAGTTTTGTCAGAGGTGTTTAAGCTTTCATATGTTTTCAGGCTTCTCAAAGTCTGAGGATCATCACATTCTTTGCAACACAGCTTCCTGGGCCGAACTATCATTGTCGAGAGGTAAGATTCTCAAGGCGTTGGCTTCTTATTTGTGCTACTTTTTGGCTGTGTACTGATTTATTTATCCCCTGGTATATCAAATTTCTCGTTTAGGGCTCCAAGCTCGCCAAGATTCCGCCTCCAAAGAATGTTCTTGAAGTACTCTTGATTAACTGTTAGTTTGGATTGCATCTTTTTAGTTGGTACATAATAATAACTCATAAAGTGGCATTTGATTAAGGTTTTGTTTTTAAAATGCAGTTCCTGATGGAGTGATATATGGTTGTGGAGACCTAATATTTTCATCACATACGATATTCACCTTAGTCTTTGTACGCACATATCAAAGATACGGCACACGAAGGTACTGTTTCATATAAATCATTCTACAAAAGTTCATCCTTTTTCACTAGATTTTTGCATCTCATGTATGTGAATTCCCAGGTGGATCAAGCATTTGGCTTGGCTTATGGCAGTTGTACAAAGCCTATTGATTATAGCATCAAGGAAACATTACACAGTTGACATTGTTGTTGCATGGTCAGAACAAAATAGAAGAAAACAAATATCATTTTTAGCAAAACTGAATCTCCTAAATTATCTCCACATTTTTAACGATTTCGTCTGCAGGTATACTGTGAACCTTGTGATGTTCTACGTTGACAGCAAACTTCCAGGTATTCTTCAAGAACTCGATCATTTTCCCAAAAGCTATTTGTTACATATTACAGTGACTGAATAAATGTCGTAGCTATTCCAGATTTCCAGACCATTTCTTAGTTTAGTCTCTGCTATTTGCCAGTAACAGTGTTAGAAACCCGACATACGATATGGTCAGTTTGTCCATATTTGAAGTAACTGTGGACGTACATCTTATTGCAGAAATGGCTGAGCGTTCTAGTGGACCTTCTCAGACGCCTTTACTTCCACTAAGTACAAAGGACACTAAGAACAGGAGCAAAGAGGATCATCAGAGACTTCTAAACGAGAACATCGTAGCAGATGATCATTGATATTCTCTCCAACCTCAGAGCAGAATCTTAGTTAGAAACTATGCTGGTTGCTTGCATGTTAGTCATAAACTGATAGAAATTTCCCAGTTTCAAGCTATATAGGATACACAGATCTCTTTTCGTTGTTCAAAGTGCAAATACAAATTATATAACTCATTCATAAATTTTTGTTATTTCATTTCATCCCTTTAGAATAATGGGTTCACAGAGAATTTGCATAATTTGTCCAAATCAGCGCCAAAAATGTAATGCGACTCCCTTGACAATAAAAACAAGATTGCCTTAAAGCTTTATAAAAACAAAAAACAGAGTTTTGTTCCCTCCATGATCGTTTGGTCTATAATAATTGTCTTTAAACTGAATTACATCGGAGGCTTGCCAGCACTTAGAAGCTGTCCAACCATTCCATTTACCTGAAAACGATTATATGAAGACAACCATCAGTATAAATTTTGAATAATTGTGTTCAACCAAGAGAAGATTTGAAGTATGAATCGTTCATTGCTAGTTTAACTTTAACCAAGACAAGAGCTTTACCTGCCAGTACTTAGAAACACAACGGTCAATGCAACTATTCTCACCCATGTTTAACTCAGCTTCCTTGTACCTGGGAATCAGATCGATTTTAAACAATCTCAGCTTAAAAGGTCCCCCAACCATGCAGACAAGAACTAAGAGATCATTAGAGAACATCAAAAAGAGAAAAGGCTTTTTTTACCTTTTATCCACACATTTATTAAAGCATGTTTGAGCAAGCCTGCATCAAAGAACAAGGCCTATCAGAAGGAAATATATAAAAAGACAGCGACGTTTGACATAATTATTAACCCAAGGAATCACAGGAGATCGGTCACCATGAACTTGCTATCTCAACAAATGAAACAGGACATAGTAAATTAACAGAACACCACCCAAGTCAAGGTTATCAAAGTTTAACCCTCTACATAATAGCAGAACACATGTCTACCTAAATCGAGAATTTCTAAAGGAAAACTTATAGATTATAAGAAAACCAATTCAGGCATTATAACGGTGTTCGGCATGAAAGCAGTCACAAACTAACAAACTTATTTCTCCTCTTGCTATGATCATAAAAGAGCTATCCCACACAATGTGATCAAAACAAACTCAACCTAGTATCAGATTACCAATCAAAATGTGACGGCATCAATCTCAAATCTTTATACTAGACAATCGAATTTCATAACGAAAAAAATAACAAATTGGGGGGTCTTAATTCAGTACTTGTTAAAGAGTTCCACCCGATACTCCATCTCCGTTTGTGCCATAGTAAACGCCTGATTCAATCCAAGAGAACAAAATCAAAATGAGAAACTTGAGAACACCAATCCAAATCTACTTTGTACAATAAATGGGCTTAAAGATCTAAATCAAGAAGATACAATTCAACCCCTAAGCATTGCAATATGTCAATCATAGAGACAGCTAAAAACTTAAGCTCCACTGTCTAATTAAATCAAAGATCGGAGCTTTAAGATATATTAACAACAAAGGACGAGAACAAAACCGAACCTGTTCCTTAGTAACGCCGACGGGAATAGGACTAGGAGTAGGAGCAGCCATTGTTTACCTGAAAAAAAAAACAGATTAAAGATTCGTAAAAATCGAAACTTTATAAATCAAGACTTGAATTTGAAAATCAAAGATCCCTACTTTCTCAAATGGGAAGAGATTGTGTGAAGAAGAGAGAGGTTAACGAACAACAAAGGCTTCTCTCTTTTTTTTTTTTCCTAGACTAGACAGCCCGAATTAGGGTTTAAGAGACATAAAACGACGTCATCAGAAGAAGGGCATATATGTAATTACGCTAAGCTTCTCTACGACTAAAAGACGCCGAGTTACTTTCCCCAATGGAGCTTTTTTTAGGGTTTTAGCAAATTTCTATCGCAGGTCTCTTCTATCTTACTCTTTGTGGAGAAATTTACTTCAATTTTGAATTTTTATTTGTGGGTTTGTTTAATTATTCAAAGATTTCAATTGAATTCGTTCTCTTTGATTGTTTTTTTTAGTTGGTGGCGGATTTTGATATTTGAGTTTCCCAGAGAAATTTTGGTAGCAAAAGAAGCTGAGAGAGAGAGATATGGAGCACGGTTCGTTCAAGGATAATAGCCATGCTACGTTTACTTTAGGGGAAGAAGATCACACACTTGCTAACGCTGTTCGATTCGTGCTAAACCAAGAGTTAGTATCTTCCTCTTAAAATCCCTCTGAATCTGTTATGTTACCTTTCACGGATAAAGGCTTTGGCTTTATGAGCTCACAATTTTAAGTTCATGACTCTCTAATGCTTACTATTGAGATCATAGTTTCTCTCATTAAGAATTGAGTTTGTACCCTAAGGCTGCTAATTTGTTATGAGTTGTTTTGAAGTAATCGGGTGAATTGTCAGTTTGAGATTGGGTTTAATAGTAATTGAACCAATGTGTGTGCTTGTAATGCTGTGATTGTGAACTTGATTTTGAGTATCAAAGGATTATGAAATAAGGTCTTTAATTGCTATTTAACCTCCATCATCTTATCAATGAGGTTGTTGGAGTTGATTATGCGGTTTCATCTTGCATTGTTTGCTTTGTCTGTAAATGAATGATTATGTCACTAACCATTGCTGTTGTATAATTCTGTAGTCCGAGAGTAACCGTGGGTGCATACACCATCCCGCATCCTTCCCTTGAAAAGGTCAATATCCGGGTCCAGACTACAGGTAACTGTTTTCAAAGCCCTGTTCTCAAAGGTCATGTTACTCACTCTATCAGGAACTTTTTTTTGTCTGTGTCTAAGAAAGAAATACTTGTTGGCTTTGTGATTTTTTATAGGCGATCCAGCGAAGGAAGTTTTCAAAGATGCATGTCAAGAGCTCATGCAAATGAACAGACATGTGAGAAGCGTTTTTGACAAGGCTGTTACTGAGTATAAGGCTGAACAAGAGCGTAAGGAGAAGAAGGCTGCAGAAGAGCTTAAGAGGCAGAGGGAACTATTTGGGTCCATGGACATTGAAAGCAACTGATTTTATGAAATAAAACAATTGTATTCTCTATGGAGTTCATACTGTTTTGATCTTAAATCCAGATTTATCCTTATAAATTGATTCGTTTCACAATCCAACACCAAAATACTCTTAGCCTAGGCAGAGTATCTCATAAGAACGCAATTCACAATCATTAACAACGAACATATATCATGGAACAAAGAAATAAGGATGGTTCTTTCTTTTGTTATAGCAAAATAGATTGTTTGAATATTGATAAATCCTCTTAGCCTAGGCAGAGTACATAAAACTAATAACGCAAGCGATAGTTACAGAAACTATAAAAACTTAGTAGAATAAAAAGTTTAAAAAGTAAACAGCAACAGGTAGTTGAGGTGTTTTTTTTTGTTTTGTTTATGTTATGATTCTTCAATAGGCTTCTTGCTCGTACTCAGCTTCTTCGTCTTCATATTCTCCTTCTTCATCAGCCGTGGCATCTTGATACTGCTGATACTCAGAGACAAGATCGTTCATGTTGCTTTCAGCTTCAGTGAACTCCATCTCATCCATACCTTCACCAGTGTACCAATGCAAGAAAGCCTTTCTCCTGAACATAGCTGTGAATTGTTCGCTGACACGCCTGAACATCTCTTGAATCGATGTCGAGTTACCGATGAACGTTGAAGCCATCTTCAAACCAGTAGGGGGAATGTCACAGACGGTTGATTTGACGTTGTTTGGGATCCATTCCACAAAGTAGGAGGAGTTCTTGTTCTGAACGTTGAGCATCTGTTCATCGACCTCCTTGGTACTCATCTTGCCACGGAACATAGCTGAAGCAGTGAGGTAACGACCGTGTCTTGGGTCAGCAGCACACATCATGTTCTTGGCATCCCACATTTGCTGAGTCAGTTCTGGGACAGTGAGGTTACGGTACTGCTGAGATCCACGAGAGGTGAGAGGAGCGAAACCCACCATGAAGAAGTGAAGACGAGGGAATGGGATCAGGTTCACAGCTAGCTTTCGAAGATCAGAGTTCAGTTGACCGGGGAACCTTAGACAGCATGTTACACCAGACATGGTTGCAGAGATCAAGTGGTTCAGATCACCAACTGCACAGTTTAGAAGCCAAACAAAAATTATGTGAGTGAAGTTTCAAGGTAGGTATAGTGAATGCACGAAAGAACTTTATCTGATTTTAAAGCATTTGGAAACATCAAGGAATACTAATCTCACATCTGAAAACCCTTATGAATAACTAAGCATCAAACAATAAACCCTTAAAACCACAACGACAGATTAACAGTAGTGATATTGATTGACAAGGATATGATTTGAAACATTGAGAAGACTATCACAACAGCAGGCAACATGTCTAATTTATAGCTCTAAACATCATACTTATGAATAAAACTATGCATCAAACAATAAACACAGTAGGACCACAGAGACAGATCAACAATATTGATTGATATATGAAGATAAGAAGGCCGTGAGATACTTACAACTTGGAGTGCTAAGCTTGAGTGTACGGAAGCAAATGTCATACAAGGCTTCATTGTCAAGAACCATACACTCATCAGCGTTTTCAACAAGCTGGTGCACAGAGAGTGTTGCGTTGTATGGCTCCACAACAGTGTCAGACACCTTAGGAGATGGGAACACAGAGAACGTCAGCATCATACGGTCAGGGTACTCCTCCCTGATCTTCGATATCAACAAAGTCCCCATTCCAGAGCCAGTTCCTCCTCCTAACGAATGGCACACCTGAAACCCTGTAATCCGAACCAAAATTAAAAAACCATAAGCAACCTAATCCCCAAATTACCAGTTCAAAATCAGAAACCACCATAAGCAACCTAATCCGCAATTACCAGTTCAAAATCAGAAACCGCAAAGCCTAAACCCAATCAAAACACTAATGATGGTGAACCTAATTTTACAGATCCAAAACCCTAAATAAGGCAGAGGAAATTAGAAATTACCTTGAAGGCAGTCACAGTTCTCAGCCTCCTTGCGAACAACATCAAGGACGGAGTCAATAAGCTCAGCGCCTTCAGTGTAGTGACCTTTCGCCCAGTTATTCCCGGCACCGGACTGACCAAAGACGAAGTTATCCGGTCGAAATATCTGACCGTAGGGTCCAGATCTAACACTGTCCATGGTTCCAGGCTCCAAATCCATGAGAACAGCGCGAGGAACGTACCTTCCACAACTCGCCTCGTTGTAGTAGACGTTAACCCTCTCGAGCTGCAAATCGGAATCTCCCTGGTACCGTCCCGTCTGATCAATCCCATGCTCGGCGCAAACCACTTCCCAGAACTTGGAACCGATTTGGTTTCCGCACTGACCTCCCTGGATATGAAGAATCTCACGCATCTTCGCTCACCGAGAGAAAAAAAAAAAACCCTAAAAACTGGATCTACAAAAGCGAGAGAGAGAGAGAATTTTGAAAAAGGGAAGAAGAAGCAGAGAAGATCTTTTTGAGGAGAGAGATAGAGGAAGCGAAGGGTCCAAATTATAAAGAAAAGGAGGTTTTAACGGCTAATATTTGGT
Organism: Camelina sativa; assembly: GCF_030686135.1. Lineage (NCBI taxonomy): Eukaryota > Viridiplantae > Streptophyta > Magnoliopsida > Brassicales > Brassicaceae > Camelina > Camelina sativa. The sequence goes on along the minus strand of NC_141895.1, from coordinate 5,371,256 downwards.
GATTCAAAATGAGATCGACGGTATAGAGAACGCCACGTAAATCAAGGTGGCAACGGGTGGCTAAATTCAAAAAATTAATGGCTCGTGATTTTGAATTTCGTAAAAAAAATCTGTTTCTGTGAGTGAATGACAGCTGGATTCTATTAAGGGAGCAGTTACTAAAACGTCGCCCCCGCACGTGCTTTGGGATAGGTTAAAAAAGCCGTTCCATCCAACCTGGCAAACGCACGTGAGAGAGAGTTCTTATGGGCCCGTTATCTTGATGGGCTTTATTCTTCCAAACAAACTCCATATAACTTACTGTACTACTGTCGTATTGATATTGAATAAAAACGGGGTGATGTGGTCTAGCAAAACCCTCAGATGACACGCATGCTTGATTAAAACGAAACGTCGCCGTCTTGATTTTGAATACGCTTCTTGGATCCTGAACCGGAACCTAAACCAAAAAACACACAGCAAATCGGAAAATGAATGTCAGATTCAAACTTGCTTGATTGACGATTCGAAATTGTTCATCGAAAAGTTTCCAGAAGATTCGAAATTGAAGAAGAAGAAGATTTCGTATAGGAAGGAGTGAGAAGAAGAAGAAGATGTCTGTGCAAGATTACTTAGACAAACACATGCTCTCTCGGAAAATCGAAGACGCCGTAAATGCCGCCGTTAGGGCTAAAACCTCAGATCCCGTTCTCTTCATCGTACGTTTTCCTTCGAATTTTCCTAAGTATTGATTTTGACTTTGCATCGCCGATGTGCAATTTTGAATTCTCCAAAAAAAAAAAAAAATTACTTATGGGGAGTTGGAAAAAAATTGCAGGCTAATCATATGAAGAAAGCTGTATCATCTGTGATAACGAAGGTGAAAGCAAGGCAGATCCTTGATAGCAGAGGAGTACCAACAGTTGAAGTTGATCTCCACACTAACAAAGGCGTCTTTCGTGCTTCTGTTCCCAGTGGTGATTCTTCTGGAACGTGAGAATTCGATTATATCCTTCTTCTTACTCTCATTTTGTTTGCTTCTTCCTGTATTGGTGATATGGTGTATTTGAATTTGGTTGATGCATAATCCTTATTGGATTGACATTCTATACTGATAAGCCTGCTAAGAAGAATCTGGTTTTACTGATTCCAGATATGAAGCTATAGAACTACGTGATGGGGATAAAGGAATGTATCTTGGAAACAGTGTGGCTAAAGCTGTTAAGAACATTAATGACAAAATTTCAGAGGCATTGATTGGTATGGACCCGAAACTTCAAGGTCAAATCGACCAGGCCATGATTGATTTGGACAAAACTGAAAAGAAGGTAGGTGGGAACTATGCTGTCTTTGTGTTTGGAAATTATTAGGATTGGAACATTCATCTTGTTTTTTCCTTGCGATTTATTTGATATATATATCTTGCAGAATGAACTAGGGGCTAATGCTATACTAGCTGTTTCAATTGCTGCATGCAAGGCTGGAGCTGCTGAGAAAGAAGTACGAAAATCTTCTCAATACTTTCTTGCATCTTATGTATTTCATGCCTTGTCTAGTTAGGAGATCCTGATTGAACTTGTTGCATATCAGGTCCCTCTATGCAAGCACCTTTCTGATCTTAGTGGCAGAGCAAACATGGTGTTACCTGTACCTGCCTTCACTATTTTGAGTGGCGGGAAGCATGCATCCAATACTTTTGCCATTCAGGTATTCTACATTAACTTCGTTATTAAGCTTGCCTTCTCATATTTTTTTCATCTTTAACTCTTGCTCCTCAAATATCTTCATAAAGGTTTTTGGTTTTCAAGTAATTTCATTTACAAATGTGATCATTGTTGTCTCTATTCAAAAAAAAAAAAAAAATCATCTTTTAGTCTTGCTCCTTCAAGATCTTCAAGTATGCTTTTGGTTTTCGTTTAATTATATTTATGTATGTGATGATTGTTGTCTGTTCATATATTGTTAGGAAATTATGATTCTCCCGATTGGGGCTAGTAGATTTGAGGAGGCCTTGCAATGGGGATCTGAGACGTATCATCATTTGAAGGTCAATTTGCAAAAATATATGGCTTTCTGGAAGTTACTTTTCTGTTTACATCTGTCAATTTGTATTTAAAGGTGACAATGATCTATTGCTGACTATGGCAGGCTGTCATTACAGAAAAGAATGGTGGTTTGGGATGTAATGTTGGTGAAGATGGTGGCCTTGCTCCAGATATCTCGAGGTACGTATTTTTTTCCTCAGTGATGTCTGATTTGATTGCATCTATACGATAGATTCTAAAGATATTTGTGGCGTCATGTGTCAAAATTGAGAATCTCATGTTATTGTTTCTTGGCTTAGTGCCTTGTATACTTACTTGCATCTTTATGCAGCCTCAAGGAGGGTTTGGAGCTTGTAAAAGAAGCTATCAATCGAACAGGGTACAGTGATAAGATAAAGATAGCAATTGATGTTGCTGCCACTAATTTTTGTTTAGGTAATACCCATCTTCTTAGCAAACTGGTTTTGTGCTGCTATTTTTTAGTCATTGGTAGTCTCTGTTAGGTTCTAGGCACTTTCGTTCACAATTGGCTGGTGACACAAAAAAGATTTTAAATCATCACATGTGTAACCTATCGATATCATGCTTTTTGCAATTTTTCACTTTTTTTACTTTTCGTGGATTTTTTCTTACCTTGAGAATTGTTCTTTCCTGAGCAGGTACCAAGTATGATCTAGATGTCAACTTTCCAAATAAATCTGGACAGAATTTCAAGTCAGCGGAAGATATGATAGAGATGTACAAAGAACTTTGTAATGGTATGTTTGTGCTTGTCTCTAAGATAGTCTGTATCTATTTTAGTATTCTAACGACCTTATTCTCTGTTTGGTCTCCTTGTTGGGTTAGAGTATCCAATTGTGTCTATAGAAGACCCTTTTGACAAGGAGGACTGGGAACACACCAAGTATTTCTCCAGTCTTGGAATATGTCAGGTCCAACTCGGTTCCCCTAACATAGATTTTGTGTTGTTTCAGATCAGACGTCTTCTGATTCTTTTCACAGAAACAATTTTCTAACGTGAGAGACCCTTAACGATTGTACGATTATTTTCCTTGTCTAAATTCTCACTTTTAAACTCTAGCAGGTGGTAGGTGATGATTTGTTGATGTCAAATTCAAAACGTGTTGAGCGGGCAATACAGGAGTCGTCTTGTAATGCCCTTCTTCTCAAGGTATGTTGTCTGTGCTATGTACATGAATTATCTGTGCTAGTCTTGTATGATAGATATGCTTATTGCCTAAGAATGACAAAGACATAATGTGCATACGGTGATACAGGTGAATCAGATTGGTACAGTAACAGAAGCTATTGAAGTAGTGAAAATGGCAAGGGATGCCCACTGGGGTGTGGTGACATCTCATAGATGTGGAGAAACAGAGGACTCTTTCATCGCTGACTTCTCCGTGGGTCTCGCAACAGGTGTGATAAAAGCTGGTGCTCCTTGCAGAGGAGAACGAACAATGAAGTATAACCAGGTCTGGATCTTTTGACAAACTAATAACACCTTAGCACCCCTTATGCGATTGATTACTCTAGAACATGATAAATTGCATGGAGTAAACTGCATTGGACTTTCTCTTTCATCAGCTCATCATCAGCTTAATTTTAGCTTTTCTGAGTTATGTTGTAGTATGTGAATCTTTAGCGACCTAGGCGAAATTTCAGTTTCTTCAACTTTTGGATAATGCAGCCTTAGCTTATAGGTACAAATAGTGTCCCTCAGTGGGTAATGAATAATAGATTGAGTTTGGAGCAGGCATGTACATTTAGTTGGTAGATAGTATTTCTGGTTTAGTGTATACTGCAGGAAGTACTTTTTGTGTAAAACCTGAAAACCACTGTTGGAATCTTCATGTAGTTGCTTCGGATCGAGGAAGAGCTCGGGGATCAAGCAGTGTATGCTGGAGAAGATTGGAAGCTAACTCTCTAAACAAATGCACTTGTGATATAATTGTTACACTTCTCATCTCACTCCATTGTTCTCGAGTCTTATTTCTCCGACAGACAAAATTCTGTGTCTTGAAAAGTTCAAATTTTTTGTTTTTTGTTTTTTGGCCAAAGAAGAAACACAGAAGTAAAGAGTGTTAAACCTGTTTGTTCCAAATTGCAAAAAGACCCAAACTGTTTATCACAGTTTAATAGAGGATTCCAGCAAGTAAAGAAACATCCATGAACACTAGTTCGTTCGTAAGGTTTCTGAAGCAAACGTGTGTTTAGGGCTTTGTGTCTTATTTTCCTTCAATCTTACGTGCCAAATAGTACCGAATGTAACCAATCTCAGCCACCTTGTACTCCACCATGACTGGTAGCCTCGAGGACAATCTGATTGTCACAGTTTCTGACAATGGAGTTGCCTTTGTGAAGAGATTCATGTACCTCAATGCGAATGAAAGAGTAACAGGCTCGTTCATCTCTATCACAATAGCATCTTCAGGCTGCAAACACACACAAAAAAAACAGTAGGTCACTTAAACATTGTATTGGACAGATTATAAAAAAAGCTTTAGATGACTTTTTCGTTATTATTACTATTCATACTTTGTCCACATGCGTATTCTGCTTCAGTACAATGCTCGCTGTCCCGATATCACCTTCTGTTGAAAATCTCACCCTTTCTTTTGTCATCACAGAGATTACAACTGCAATCAAAGTCAGACTTATCACTTATGTTTAAAGAAAAATTTAGAAACAACATTACAGTTATATAGAACAGTCCACTTATCTACCTGTGTCACCGATGCTACTGAGGTCTTCACATATCCTGGAAAATTCACCAGAGGGCATTCTAACATTTGTGTGGTACTCAGGAACTGGTATGCGTGTGCACCTACTGACGATATCCATCAGCTTGAGCTTCATCTCAAAGACTGCAATCTTGGCTTGTGCTGCATTATCAATTCAAGAAACCCTTTTCACTTTACACTATAGATTTCAAGATATTGGAAGACTGAATAATTTATCTACAGTCTAACTGTAGTTTATGGCAAATGAAACCTACAATTTACCGAACCAAGTGATCAGTAGCATCATAATCATGACAACAAATATAGAATTCTGACGAACTTAAATCGAGAACTTACTGGGGCTCTCGATCATGAAGTTGACAGTGTTGCTACCGTCAGCAGCTTTGATAGTAATGATGTCATTACTTCCAGCACATCTCAGCAACTTGGATATGCTACCAAGATTCATCATCATGAAGATGTTCCTATCGCACCTGGAGGCAATCTCTCTAAACAAATGCACATGTAGTATAACTGTTACACTTCCCGTCTCACTTCAATTCTGAGTCTTACTTTTCACGCAGACAAATTCCTTCCAACATTTTTGTATTTTGGTTATATTGAAGAACATACACATGTAAAGGGTTATAAACAACCTTGTAGAGATTGCAAAAGCACAAACTTTGTCATCAGATTAACTAATATGGCGTTGCCTTAACATTGTAAATCCAGGAAACAGCTGAATCAAGACAGACATTTCAACAAAGGACTCAAACGGAAACAGCTGAATCAAGACAGACATTTCATCAACAAAGGACTCAAACAAAAACTAAGAAACATTCATCATTATCAGGGTTTAGTGTCTTCTTCTTCTTCAATCTTAGGCGCCAGATAGTATCGAATATAACCCATCTCAGCCACCTTGTACTCCACCACAACCGGTAACTCAGAAGACAAACTGATGGTCACAGTTTCCGACAATGGAGTAGCCTTTGTGAAGGAATTCATGTACCTCAATGCAAATGAAAGCGAAACAGGCTCGTTCATCTCAATCACAATAGCATCTTCAGGCTGCAAAAAAAAAAACACATACAAACATAAGTTCAACTCAACGTCGTATTGGACAGATTATTCAAAAAAGCTTTCTGAATGACATGTGATTGTTCATACTTTGTCGACAGTAGTATTCTGCCTGAGCACAATGTTAGCTGTCCCGATATCACCTGTTGTTGAAAACTTCACTCCTTCTTTTGTCACAGAGATCACAACTGCAAAATCATAACACCAAAACCAAAATCATGATTCGATAAAACTCAAAAGACCATTTCAGGATCCTCACTGTAACACTTACCTGTGTCGCCAATGCTACTGAGATCTTTGCATATCCTGGAAAATTCACCAGATGGCATTCTCACAATAGAGTGGTACTCAGCGTCAGGAATTCCTAAATGCTCACTGTCTATATCCATCAGCTTCATCTCAAAGTCAGCAATCTTGTCTTGTGCTGCATCATATATAAATCCGAAACCATGAGATTATGCAAGCTTTTAACATAGTCAACATTAAACAACATCTTCTGCTATCATTCTCTATATCAATAAACCCCATTCACTCTCAAAACTATAGTTTTGAAGCTTGAAACTATACATGTTCTGAACAACAATATTGGAATGAACTCATTCTTGTCAGTGCTAGTTTCTAGCACATTCAAGAATCAGGTCGTTACTAGCATCAACACAAAAACAAATCCCTAACAAACTTGAACCTAATCCAAATCCCTAATTCTCTGCAATCTACTTTTAGATTTTACCCAAATGAGACCTAAAAACTACAGAATCAGGTTACAAGCAACAACAAAATCAAACATAAATCGATTTTGAGGTAAAAAAAAAACGAGGAACTTACTGGGACTCTCAAACATGAAAGTGACAGTGTCGCTACCATCATCAGCCTTGATGGTGATGATATCATCATTCCCAGCACATTTGAGCATCTTGGACATGTTACCAAGATTCATCCCCATTGAGATGTTCCTATCGCATCTGTAGTGCTCGAAACCTTCAGATCTAAGCAGGAGAGACACGAGCGCGACGTGGCTAGAGTCCATGGCCTGGAGAGAGAACCCTGTGCTTGAACAGTCGAAGTTCGCATCGTTCACCAGATCCTTCACCGCTTCTAGAACCTTCTTCAGTAGAGAACCTTGAACTAAACGAAGCTCCAACATCTTCTTTCTTTAGAGAGAGAGACTCTGATGAATCGTTCGGTTTTTTTAGGGTTCTTGAAAATGAAAACTTCTGAGAGAACGACGATTGCAATTTTGTAGCGGGAATTGATATTATAAGCCGTGGTTTTGTGGCGCCATTTAGCAAATCTAGGGTATTTTGTTCCCGCCTATGATGAAGCTGACGACGGATTATCTATCACCTGTGTGATCCCTTATCGTTACTTCTATACACCACCACTCATAAAAGTCTTTCTTTCGTCAGTTAAGGACGGTTTTACATTGGTCTAGATTTGCTTTAAATTTAATTGTGGTTTAATTCGGTTTACGTATCACTTGTTGGTTTGATTTTCTCTGTTCCAGTCATCTTCGTGTTCGAGAGACTGACGAAATCAATTGTTCGTCGTACTCGTTTGATGATTTTTTTAAATTGTTTCTCTCAGTGTTGGAGCTGCAATTTTAGTGATTTCTGATTTTAGGGTTTAGGATGTTTCGAGGAAAAGTCTAAACTTTTTGGTTACTTCGAATTGACGATATCTGTAAATTATGTTAAGATCCCAAATTTTGATTGTAGAGAATGATGTTGTTATGACACTGATGACTGTATGTTTTTGGTAATGATATGTGCTTCATGTTTGATTTGATTCACTTCACTGTTTGTTGTTTTTTTTGGTATGCATTGGAGACAAAGGCGGAGAGTATGATAAGGAATGCAAGATGTTTCACGGTGTTTAGGTTAAGATGTTTCTAAAGGGATGAAATGAAATAACAAAATCAAAATCCACAAACACATCTATTTAATGAGTTGTATAATCTGTATTTGCACTTAGAAGAACTTTGTATCCTTTATAGCTTGAAACTGAGAAATTTCTGTTCAGTTAATGAGACTAACATGCACACAACCAGCATAGTTTCTAACTAAAGATTCTGCTCTGAGATTTTGAGATTGGAGAGAAATCAATGATCATCTGCTACGTTGTTCTCGTTTAGAAGTCTCTGATGATCCTCTTTGCTCCTATTCTTACTATCCTTTGTACTTAGTGGAAGTAAAGGCGTCTGAGAAGGTCCACTAGAACGCTCAGCCATTTCTGCAATAAGATATATGTTCACAGTTTCTTCAAAAATGAACAAACTGACCAAATCACATGTGTCGAGTCTATTACTGTCACATAGCAGAGACTATACTATGAAATGATCTGATCTCCAGTTACAGTTTGGCACACAAATTGTCAAAGCAGTCTCAAGTTTTTGAATGTGACTATTGCAGAGAAACAATCTGGTACACTTAATCATTTGGGAGAATGATTGAGTTCTTGAAGAATACCTGGAAGTCTGCTGTCAACGTAGAACATCACAAGGTTCACAGTATACCTGCAGAAGAAATTGTTAAGATAATTTAAGAAAAAAACTGATATTTGATTTCATCTTTTTAATTCTGACCATGCAACAACAATGTCAACTGTGTAATGTTTCCTTGATGCTATAATCAATAGGCTTTGTACAACTGCCATAAGCCAAGCCAAATGCTTGATCCACCTGGGAATTTTACATACATGAGATGTAAAAAATCTTGTTACAAAGGATGAAACTTTTGTAGAATGATTTATATGAAACAGTACCTTCATGTGCCGTATCTTTGATATGTGCGTACAAAGACTAAAGTGAATATCGTCTGTGATGAAAATATTAGATCTCCACAACCATATATCACTCCATCAGGAACTGCATTTTGAACACAAACCTTAATCAAATGCCACTTTATGACTTAATTCTGTACCAACTAAAAATTTGCATAAAGATGTAATCCAAACTAACATTTAATCAAGAGTACTTCAAGAACATTCTTTGGATGCGGAATCTTGGCGAGCTTGGAGCCCTAATAGAGAAATTTGATATACCAGTGGAGAAATAAATCAGTACACAGCCAAAAAAGAAGTCACAACTAAAAAATCAACGCCTTGAGAATCTTACCTCTCGACAATGATAATTCGGCCCAGGAAGCTGTGTTGCAAAGAATGTAATGATCCTCAGACTTTGAGAATCCTGAAAACATATGAAAGCTTAAAACATCTCTGACAAAACTAAACTAAAAACAGATTGTATCTTATGTGTATGTATAAATAGAAGAATCAGTGTAGTGGGAATGCAACTCACTGCTAAATCAACAAAAACTCTGCACCATATCAAAACTGTACAAATCTTTTTACTCTGGGAAACAAAAGGATGAAAAGTCCACTGCAATCAAGGTATTAGAACCATTAATCCATTACAGCGAGTTGAAGGAAAAAAAAAAGAATAGTGACAAATACAGTTTCACTTACAAAGGCTTTGTCTTGTCCAAGCGCCCGGGAAGAACACATATCATTTACCAAAACAAATCAGAGCTATGGTACACAACAAAACATTGATAAGAAAAAAGTCAAAGCAAGCATACTAACTGGAAGAATAAAAAAGGTCGGTGTCAGTAGTGAACTCCATGAGCAGCCAGTCCATGAATGAACTGATATGAGAGGGACCAAACAATATGATGTAAATAGGATTTTATATACTGAACTAGTCTTATAGCTCCCACATTTAAGCAAATTACTGAAAGAAAAACCAGCATAACTACTAGTCTTAAAGCTCCCACATTTAATCATATCACCAAAAAAAGCTAAAACAACGTTGCAAGACTATAATCTGAACACAGAGCCGTGGATGATGACATTTTTCCGAGGTCAGAGAGAGACCCAAAACAACATTATAAGCCATAAAATTTAGGTGGATTAAGGAAGGGAAGGGGGGAGGTATAGAACCTGAAATGCAAGTCCAGCGAGAACAAGCTTCCATTTTTCTGCAAGGAGAGAAGCTTCTAATGTCGCTTCTGAGTAAATTCGGCTTCATAGCTTCACACAAACCATCGTTTCAATGAATGCAAAATCAAATCAAGAAATCAAGAAATGAGATATATACAAGCGTTACAGGTAGAAACAACAACTTAACATGTTACTACAATGTGCATAAACATTTCTTTTGTGTAGCAAAAATACAATTAGACAATTGCTTCACAACAACTTCAGCGAATACGGTTCACATGAGAAAATGCCTCAGGTACTACTACTTTTTTTGGAGCAGCTTTTTTGGCATCCTCTGGTACTCCAAATACATTCCAAAACATCAGTCTCTCATCTGCTCCTGCAGAAGCTACAGTACAACCATTCGGACTCATGGCCGTATATAGAACTCGTGATGTGTGCCCATTGAGCTCAGCCATTTTCACCATAGATGGGTACTTCCAAAGTGTAAGCTGGTTCTGAGTAAACCCATGTGAGCTAAGCAACTCTCTTTCCTTGTTGCTCCATAACAAAGAAGAAACTTGAGAGCCAGTTTCCACCGTGTTCAAGCAAGCTCCTGTCCTAGTATTCCAGAACTTTATTCTCCCATCTCTCCCACCGCCACCAGTTGCAAGCAAACTCGTTTGGAAAGGGCACCAAGCAAGAGCTTTAACTGCAGATGTGTGCTCTACAAGCCTGTGTAGCCGCTGAGAGCTACTAGAACGGTCCCATATATTAACCACATTGTCGTTGCCACCACTGGCTAAGTGCTGTCCAGATCCTGACCACTTCAACCCACAAACTTCTAAAGTGTGACCCCTGTACGTATTGACAACGTGTGAACTAACGCGTACGTCGTTGTTGATGATCTTCCCATCCGCTCCTCCCGTTGTCAAGATGTGATCGTTCCATGCCAACGATCCTACTCTAGACTCGTGACCACACTCCAATGTTCTCACTCTACGATAATCAGCACAATTCCATAACTGGACTTGAGAGCTGTTAAACCCAACAGCAAGACAACGACCATCTGCTGCCCAGTTGATACTAGTGACAGGTCCCATATCTTCATCAACAGTGACAAGCTCAGTAGTAGAACCCTTAGAAGCATCCCAAAGATAAACAGTATGATGCAATGCTATGGCTAGAACGTTATCACTGCCCCAGTCAAGCAGGTTGAGATAAAAGTCATCGGCCTACAGAGACAATGAAACGTTAAGTAAAAATTGGATTGATAGAGAGAAAAGAGAGAGCCAGAGAGAGGTGATTTGATGAGGACTGAGAGGAGAGAAGTGATTAAGACTACAGATAGAAGAAGAAGGAAAGTCACGGCAATCGATATTTCTATACATACACTTTAAAGCCTTACTTTAAAAAAAGAAAAAAAATTGGTCGGTTATTTCCGGTTTAGATTTGTTTGAAATTTAATTGTGGTTTAATTCGGTTTGCGTATCACTTGTTGTTGGTTTGATCCCCTCTGTTTCCCAGTTAGTCATCTTCTTCGTCTCGTGTTCGAGAGAGACTGACGAAATCAAATTCAGGAATACTGAGAGATCATGAATGAGGCTGATGGGTGGGAGGGAACGTTCTGATTTCCCAATCAATCATATGCGAGTCTTGTCTCGGTGACAATCCTGTACCGATTTAATTCGGTTTACGTATCAATTGTTGTTGGTTTGATTCCCTCTTGTTTCCCAGTCATCATCGGCGAGTCTGAAGGAGATCATGAATGAGGCTGATGGGTGGGAACGTTATGATTTCCCAATCATATGCGAGTCACTGTCTGGGTGACAATCCTTACGTTCGAATGGTAAAACTCTTCAACTTCCAGTCTCCTTTTTCTTCTTTATCCATTGTTAAGGTCGTACTCGTTTTATGATTTTTTTAAATGTTTCTCTGAGTGTTGGAGCCGCAATTTTAGTGATTTCTGATTTTAGGGTTTAGGAAATTTAGGGGGAAAGTCTAAACCTTTGGTTACAAGAAGACTGAAGTTTGTCAGACATGCTGCAAGCTGAATAATGTGTGTCAAGTCTGTCTCTTGGATCTTGAGACACGGCGCTCAGTACTCATGATTCTATCCCAAATACTGTTACTATGGGTTAGCAAACTACTGGCTTTCAATTTTTTCTATTATATTTGAGTATGATAACGTTGACTTACCTATTGATTTGGTATTTCCTATTGGCTAGTTATAATCCTGATTTTGGATCTGTTCTCTCATCTTATTCATCAGAACTTAGTAACAGGCTAGTTGTCAACGGCCAGAGGCTAAAACTCACATGGGGTAGACCTCAGCTTCCCAAAACTGATCAAGATGGTTCCAACCAACAGGGCAGTGTAGCTCATAGTGGTTTACTCCCTCGAGCAGTTATATCTCACCAGCAAAATCAACTCCACCACCACAACCTCCTCATCAAGACAGACCCTTTTACCCATCAATGGACCCTCAGAGAATGGGTGCAGTCATTTCATCCCAAGAGAAGCTTCTTCGTCTTCTTACCGATGCAGCAACATGGCCATTATCCTCACCAGCAATACCCGCCACCACAATATGGAGGATACATGCAACCACCTTACCAGCATGGCCCGCCACAACAAGCTCCTCTCTGTTCCACCAGCTGACTATGTCTGCAGCAATCTTCTGATGTTGCTGTTCCTACTGGTTCGTTTCAATAGAAACCACTCTGTTAACTTGAGAGGATTGTGTGATTGTGTGATTGTGATTTCCACCTTGCTGAGTTAAGAGGATTGTGTGATTTCCACCTTGAGAGACATGATCTACATCTCTTGAGAGCTTCATGGAAATTTTTGGGTGATAAGTGATGACATTGAGAGTTCCATGTCTTAGCAAGTTCTTCCTTGATCTCCTTATTGAAGCGCCATATATTGTCATATCTGAATAAGGGACAACCAGTTCGCCTTTTTTCACTTGTATGGATTAAAAGTGGTATGTGATCAGAACCAATCCAAATAAAAGCTAGACGTAGGCCTTGGGAAATATATCTTGCCAATCTGGCGTTGCCACAACTCTGTCAATTCTTGACATTATCGAGTGCGAATAGCGCTGACCAGACCAAGTAAACTTTCCTCCCATGACTTTTAGTTGCAAATACTCAAAAAATAAGTCAAAGTTCTTTAGATACTGTACTTTTGTTTGAAAATCGCTTATTCGACGTATTAGGCCTCATTTTACAATCGTCTGTACGACGTCGTTGAGGTCTTCGTTCCTTTCCCTTTATAATACCACAGGTCTACAACAAATGTAACCGCTTCTTTCAAAGTCTCTACTCACTTTCAGTTAATTCGTTGCTGCTGAAGACATCACACGGTGGCAATGGCTTCGAACTCTGAAACTTCCAACGATGGCTCTAATGGCGGAGATCCAACTTCCGATGATTTGATGTTTGAAATGTCCGAAGACGGTGGCGATTCAAGCGAAGAACTCCACAAGAACCCGAGCGAAGAAGATGTAGAGAATCTTGCTCCGATTCCTCCTCCTCGACAGATCCCAGAGTTACTCATCGCAAGAACCCTCGCACTCGTACCGAGATGTCATTACCCGAAGCTATCTCTCATCTCCAGAGCCTTCCTTCGCGTCATCTCTTCGCCGGGACTCTACAGAAGGCGCTCGGTCCTCGGCTTGACCGAACCGGTTCTTTATGCCTTGATCGGATTCCCTTATAGTTACGAAAGATTCTCGAGCTGGCACATCCTCAACTTAAACATCTCAGAAAGCTTGAGAGAGGTCCCTTCACTTCCTCCTATGTATCCTGGATCTTCTGTGGTCACATTCGGATACAATATGTATGTGATCGGTGGTTTGACCGGGTTGAATCAACCTGTATCGACTGTGTTTGTCCTCGACTGTAGATTCCACACGTGGGACCATCTCCCAAGTATGCACAGGGCTCGCTACCGTGCAGCCGCCGGAGTCATTGACAGAAAGATTTATGTCATCGGAGGTTGCGAGAAGCGTCATGATGATTGGATCGAAGTGTTCGATGTTGATAACGGGGTTTGGAGTACTGTGCCTGATCCATCCCACTACAACTCTAATATGCCAGGAGGAGGGTTTGTGACATCTGTGGTGATGCAGAATAGGATTTACATTTTGGATGCTCTCCGTGCTTTGGTCTACGAACCAAGACAAGGTACATGGCAGTCTTGGGAACTTGGATCATCTCAGTTGATGGGTTTTTGGCGCAACCCGTCTTGTGTGATTGAGGATCTCCTGTATAGCTTTGATGTACTGTGTGTTCTTAAACATCCAATAGTGGTATTTGATCCAGTTGAAATGGTTTGGAATCCTGTGAAGGGTTTAGATGGTTTGCCTGCTCTCAGATACTCTGTGTGTCAAATGGCGAATGTGGGTGGGAAGCTGATGGTTTTGGGCACTTCAAACACCACCTATAATGATACTTGGTGCATAGAGATCACGTTAGAACGACGTGAAGGAGGTGGGATTTGGGGGACGGTCGATTCAAAGGATATTGTGCTTATCTCCGGGACCTCGCCTTCTATTGATCTTTCTTGCTCTGTTACGGTTTGATGATCTATGGGATGGTTTCTTGCAGTTGAAGGTAGGTTTCTCTTTTGATGTGCATGAACTATATTGACAATGATATTATGACATTTCTGTAAGACCCCAAGTCTTATTCGGCTCTCATGGATTTGCAGGTGAAGAAGGGTCTTTTTAATACATCTACTGTTGATTTGAGAGCAAATTATGAAGCAAAAAGTGGTGCAGAAGCTGTTTTATCTGACACCTTAAAGAGTAATTCGTCTTCCTTTTTAACCTTCGTGCAAGAATGTGATCACTCTTAACAGAATAGGCCTTGTGTAGAGTTGGCCACTCTTTCTCTTTCTACTGAAGTTCTTACGAGACTTGTTGGAATGCAACTTTGGCTTAACTAGTTTCTGCTTTTTTCTGTTTTGTGACATATATCATTCTTCAGTTATAAATAATCACAATCAGATTTAATGAAACCTAATCTGCTATCATATATATGACTATACGAGCAATATTATGAAATTATGGTTTAGAGATGAAGCAAACACGAAGTGATTTAGTGTCCTGAGCTATCAAGTTTACTGAATGTGAATGGATTGATGAGTGAGACATATTGCAATTTTCATCACCAGAACTATCAAGTTTTCCGAACGTGAATGGTGGTTCGGTATTATATGTATAAGCTATCTCTACAAATGATTAAGTTTACACAACCAGAAAGAAGAATACGACATCCTAACAGATCCCTAATCAAATTTAGCTGACCATAACCCTATCACTGAAGGTGCCAAACAAAGAATGTCAAAAGAAAGATTCGACCTCAGAGCTTACTAGCTTGTCTGCCAAAGAGAGAATGACGACCTTCTGCTATAATCTCTCCGGTCCTCTTGTTTCTCACTACAACAAGTGTTCCTTTATAACGTCCTCTCTCGCCTAACAATCTCGACGTTATCTCCAACTCCTCCTGATAAAAGATTCAACAAAATCACACAACAAGCGGTCCAAATGAAAGACTGAGAAAAAAAAAAGAAGACGAGCAGACAGACTTACACCGAGCTTAGCTTGAGAGAGGAATGCAATAGACATGTCCACAGAAACACACGAAGGTAAGCTTACGACTTGTACAAAAACAAGTACGGCCTACAATATATATCTGATTCTGCTCACAAAAACCAAATTCAGATCATCATTCAAAGAAGTTAGTATAAACCAAAAATTACGTCTCAAAAATACAAACCGCAGAAAGCAAATCCAAGCTACAACTACAATATATAAATTCTCTAATCACAAGATGGCTCAGTGGAGAAACAAATCAAATTCAAATCATCACACACCACTATTAATCGACTTCTCATCTTATTTCTTCCCACTTCCCACTTCCTATTTTTTATTAGGATAAAATAAACAAAGTTCTTCAGATACTGTACTTGTGTTTTGGCCTTATAAGGCCCTAATTTGAATATCGCTTATACAACGTATTAGGCCTCATTTTACAATCGTCTATACGACGTCGTTAGGGTCTTCGTTCCAAATACCACACAGGTCCACAACAAACTTAATAACAGCTTCTTTAACAAAGTCTACTTGGTTACACTTTCAGTTAACATCTCAAAACTAACTCAAAGACTTGGTCACAATCACACGGAGGAGATGGCTTTGATCTCTGAAACTTCCGACGACGGCTCTAATGGCGGAGATCCAACAAAGAACCCGCAAGAAGAAGAAGAAGAAGAAGAAGAAGAAGCGAATCAAGACAAAGAACCGAAAGAAGAAGACAATCAAGAAGTAGATCAGAATCTTGCTCCGATTCATCGACGAGATATCCCACTGATACTTATAGAAAGTACCGTCGCGCTCATCCGGAGATGTCATTACCCGAGGCTATCTTTACTGTCCAAAGCCTTCCGTGACGTAATCTCTTCGGATCAACTCCTTGTAACGCGCTCGCTCCTCGGCTTGACTGAACCGGTTCTTTATACCTTGATCACGTTCCCATCTTTTGAACCCCCAAGCTGGTACATTCTCCATCGAAGCAACATGTCTTTACGATTGAGCAGAATCATTTCACTTCCTCCGATGTATCCTGGATGCACTGCCGTCACAATCGGACACAAGATTTACGTTATGGGTGGACGCAACGGCTTAAGCCAACGCGTAAAGGCTGTGATTGTCATCGACTGTAGATTCCATACGTGGAAACATATCCAGAATATGAAAAGGGAACGTTGCTACGCAGCCTCCGGAGTCATTGACGGAAAGATTTACGTGGTGGGAGGTCGCGAGAGACGATATAATGATTGGGTTGAAGTGTTCGACGTAGAGACTGAGACTTGGGAAACTGTGCCTGGTCCATTCTCTCCCGTTGCTAGTTCTTACGGAGTGTTTCCTATACATGTGGTTTTGGATAATAAGATCTACATTTTGGATCATCACTATTGTTTGGCTTACGATCCAAGACTACTTAGATGGAGTAGTTGGGCAACTGGAAGTCCACAGAGGCTTTTTTGGCACGCTTCCTCTTGTGTGGTTGATGATTTGTTGTATGCCATTGTTCCTGATGTGGCGGCTGTTGGATCTTCGATTGTCGTGTATGATCCAAAGGATATGGTTTGGAGACCTGTCAAGGGTTTAGATGATATGCCTAGTCTCGGTTATTTTTTTTCTAGAATGGCAAGTTTTGGTGGGAAGTTGGTGATATTGGGATGGTGTCAATGCCAGGATAGTTGTGATCATGACACGGAAAAAAACGTTTTGTGTGTAGAGGTTGCGTTGGAAAAACGTCAAGATGGTGCTATTTGGGGGAAGGTCGAATCAACCTCGCTGGTCGAGTCACTAATATCGCCTGTGCATTCTTCAGTCGAGTCGCCTTTCTTTCTGATTTCTCGAACTGTTACGTTTTGATGATTCGTTTACAGCTGCAAGGTATGTTAATCGTTGTTGAGTATTGGAGTATTGATGACCTTTTCTTGAGCCTCAAGTCTTATTTAGGCTTTCATAAACTTGCAGGTAAAGAAGGATCTCATATTACATATATTGTTTCTGAGCAGCTTGTTTACATGAGAGCAAGTATGAAACATATATAGTGACTCAGAAACTTGTTCTGACACATTAGAGAGTAACTCGTCTTTCTTAATCTTTTTGTTTTGAGTCGGCCACTACGAGACCTGTTGGAATGCATCTTTATTTTGCTTTTTCTTTTTCTTCTTTCAGTAACATTGTCTCAACTACTTTCTGTTTGCTTTTAGTTTAGATATATAACTTTTTTTGTAAGTAAGCAGATTAGTCTCAGACCCTAATGAAACCTAATCTGCTTCTACTATATGAGCAATATGATATCTTGGTATAGAGATGAAGCAAAACACAGTGATCTAATTAACCGGTGGTTATGATGTTATGGGTAACAACAATATAAAACTGTGGATAGTACAGTCCTGATGAAGCCTGAAGTTATCTATATAGATCATACAAAGAGAGAAAATAATATCGTTGTATTGTATGATACTCTGTTCTCATTTTAAAAAGACTCACCGTGCTTCAGGTATATTAGCAATGTAAAAGCAAGACAAACCGGTTCACTTTAACCGGTGGTTTTGATCTGATTTGATAGTGACTACAAAAAAGGGTCTTTAAGGAGAATTTTCCCAACTGGTGACCTTATCATTTAAACAACAAATTAGGGTTTCTAACAGAGAACAGGGGTTGTTGCGATTGTTACTAGTAAAAAGGACATTTTGGTGCATAGAGATCGCACTGGAAAGACATGAGAAGATGGTGATAGTTGGGGTCAGGTCAAATCAAGATTGCATGTGCTTTCATCCTGCAAAGTCACTTTTGATTGTGCTTAATCAAACTGATATGGTTTGATGATTCCATCGTGGGATGATACCATCACAGTATGTTAATTGTGATGAGTTTGGACTACTGATGATGCTATAAATATAGAATTATGTTCAGGCATTTTCTTAGCTTCAAGTAGTCTTACTATCGGAAACTGTTTACTTACTTGACACATCAAAGAGTAAGTCGTCCTTCTTAACTTTTGTGCACAATGTGATTAGTATGTACTCTTACTATCATACATAATTAGACCCTTGTGTATATTTCTTAAGCTGTGTAGATGACTAGGCCATTCTCTTAGCCTTGAATCATAATTTCTTAGGAAACTTGTTGAAATGCATCTTCGTTAGCTATCATTTTTGGTGTGTGAATCATCAAGTTCTTTCAACAAAATATGAAACATTGGTTTAGAGATAAGCAGAAGAAAAATTGGTCTCAGTTTTCGTCACGTGTATAGGGAAGCTAACCGTCTCGCTGACGGCTTAGCCAACTATGCGTTTACATTATCACTTGGTTTTCATGGTTTTGTTTTAGTACCGCATGTTGTTGCTCATTTGTTAAACGAGGATGTTGCTGGTCGTACATGACTGCGACGAGTACGTATGTAGTTCTGTTTAGTTTTTCTTAATAAAATTTGGGGCTCTGCCCCCGCTTTCCACCAAAAAAAAAAACATTGGTCTCAGTTTTGACTTATTTTATTGGTAACTACAATTTCAAAGTGAGAAAATTAATACAAAGTCCTAACTGTTTGTAAGTAACATTTTCATCTACTGAAATCTTATGAAATTTGATTTTCTTCTTAACATTTAAAGACCAACGTAACTGTGCTTCAAGCCTTCAAGTATATAAGCAATTTGAAATCTTGGTTATAGAGATGGGAGCAAAAACAAACTGGTTTACTCGAACGACGTAACTGAATGACAATCTCCACACACCCTTAATATTAGTACTTCATTGCATCACTGGGATCTTAGTCTCTACGCCTCACTCGCTAGGTGTCCTCTCAGGCTCCTCCGAACCACCTAGCTCCAGAAAGTTGCGTCGAAGCTACGACAAAGCCATCTTCGCTCCAATCCTCGACTTCCATAACCGCACGAAGTCTCTCTTTATGGTTCACCCATACCCATATTTCGGGTTCGGACCCGAAACATTAAACTACGCACTCTTTAACTCAAAAGACGTAGTCGTCGTTGACCCAGTTACGAAGTTGAACTACACCAACATGTTCGACGCTCAGCTTGACGCGGTTTACTCAGCAATGAAACGGATCGGGTACGGAGACGTGGACATCATTGTGGCTGAAACCGGTTGGCCCTCAGCTGGTGAACCGAATCAGACCGCCGTTGGTTTAGATTAGGCGGCTACATACAACCGGAACCTTCTAAAGCATGTGAATTCCGGTAAGGGAACTCCATTGATGCCAAACCGGGTTTTCGAGACTTGCATATTCGCTCCTTTTAACGAGAACCTCAAACCTTCGATTTCCGAGCAAAATTTTGGTTTGTTCAAACCGGTTTACAATGTAGGTATCATGAAAAACTGATACAGACGTCATCGAGATGCTTCAATTCAACACTATGATTGTGAATGATACAATTTATGTAATCTAAGATTCAAGATGTTTAACAACCTTATGTATAAGAAACCAAATGAGTATAATGAAAATTCGGAAATGGTCACTAATTTACTGATATGATATGCTTCTCTGTAGACTCTCCAATGAAATACAAATAAATTTCAATATCAGAATTTGGATTTAGTCAAAACAATTTCACAGTACAGGAGTTTGGTGTTCAAAGAAGAGTAACCTGAACAACTAACAACCGGTTTATTCTGGTTTGGGACAATAAACCGCACCAAAAAAAACAAAACTGAAGGAAGCAGAGTTTTTTTCAGTCTTGGGTTGGTGCGTTCTGATTGAGCTCAGCAAAACGCATACCAACACGCATAGTGTGCTTAAGGAACTTCTCAGCGCACCGCATAACACAAGTCTCCTCTTGTTTATGTAGAGATTTGCGTGTAAAGCTATCAACACAGTCCACAAAGCACCTCTCGACCAATGAATTGTACATCCTCAAGCTGAAAGTAATTGCAAAAAAAAAACACCACAGCACAAAGCATAAGTTAAGGTCTAAACACAGAACAATGAACTATCATTTCCAATAGACAGTGCATAAGTTGTTGTTCCTTTAACGTCCAGTTGCAACATTAATTGGCTGCACTGGTTGGTTTAAAGGAGATCACGCTTAAATGTCAGACAACAACAAGCGACAGAGTCAAAGCAGATTGCAAATTAAGAATAATTCCTGGCCTTGATAAGAGCAGACAACAAGAACAAAATCAACTAGAACAGAGCAGTTCGAGACTAAATAGATAATGTCACTAGATATCACTTCGTTTCATTTTGTCAATCCAACCCATTTCATGAATAACATGTGACAATTCTTAGGAGTGTTAGTATTCTTTCGTGTCAGGGCTTGAATCAACAATTCGAAGTGTAAGCCCCATACAGGGGATGGTTCAGTTGTGAAAACTTGGTCAATGAAGCCTAGGAACCTGATAAACAAAGATCTATCTAGCTCGATCGGTTTCTAGTTCAAGAAATTTCAATACATCGTAATTTCATTTCCCTAACTATTCCAAGAAGCCAAAAAAATGTCGGAATTTTTGCGACAATCCCAAATGATATAACGAAGGAAAAGTGAACAGAACCCTAGATCTAAGAGACGACGAACCTGTCGCGTAGCTGAAGCTGCTCAATCATGGAGTTCATTTGTGCTTTGTCTTCTTCAGGAAGACCATCTAGTCCAGCCATCATGTTTGCGTCCATTTTTTCGCCAACTCTTTACTCTCTTCCTTCGTCTTCGTCTACACACAGATTCAGTTCTTCATCGCCTCCTTGTTCTGACTCTGAATCTTAAACCCTAGCGATCTTCTTTACTGGTGGGCCTGATGGGCTTTGTTTTCTATATCTCTATTAAATTGTAAATAACCCATTTACAATTTTATTCGATATGGAATTTTCTATATTAACTAATAATTTTATTTCAAATTCTAACTACTTTATTTTTGCTATTGTATATTGAGATACTAGCAAACAAAAGTTTGTATATTGAGATAGTAGCAAACAAAAGTTTGTATATCTTAAGTATCCGTATGTATATATATATTTAATTTACATATGAAATTTAATTTTAGATTAGTTTATATATATATAAAGTTAACTTTTCTCTCCTCTCTTTCCTCCACATCATCATCCACCTAATCAATACAGTATTTTATTTTTATTTTTGCAAAAAAAATACTATTTTAAATATTCATTAATTGCTTATATATTATTTATAACTAATAATAGTAGAAAATAAATATAAACGAACTAACTAAAGTTAATTAAATTAAAAATAGTATAAACAATAATGTAAATTTATTTTTTAGTAAATAATAAAAATAATATCTATATAAATGTATTTTTAGTAAATAATAAAAATAATAACTATATAATATGCATTAAGTAAAAGAAATGGAAATTTTAAAATAGTAAAAATAATACTATGAATTTGTTTTAGTAATAATGTTATTTTTTAAATTATAACCAAAAAATGAACATATTCCAAAATTTAGAATGGGTTAATGAGTTTTAGAATGAAAGTAAGATTTTAATGCATGGTAAAACAAAAAACAATTTATGTAACTGTATTTAGAAAAATCTAAAAAGAAAAATAAATTTGAAGTGAAAGATTAGTTTCTAAAAAACATATACTACAAAGATTTATTGTTAAATTTCACTTATAAAAAATAAAAAATTAATTACTTAACTCAACTTAAAAGTTTTAATCTAAAACGAGGATATTGTAAGGGTCACACTTTTTTTTGGGAAAACTATGAAAAACTTTTTTGAAAAAATAATCCATCTAAAAAAAAAATCAATGGTCAGAAAATATAGAAAAAAAAATATGTAAGGCGTTACAAAAAGTGACATGTGATTTGTGTAGTATATCTCATAAAGTATATTATCACCTAGAGGTACAATTTTATAACATGATAAAAAAAATATAAAAAACAAGCTCAATACTTCATCAATTTTATCAAATAATTTTAACCCAAAATATTGGCAAAAACAACATATTTAAAGTGCACTATGTTTTTTTTGAGAAGACTAAACTGAGATTGCATCATAAAATTAACATCTACAAATAACATATGAGGTTTTAGAAAAAAATGTAACTTGGATTAGTGAACATATATTTATTATCGGGTTTAAACGTTTCACCATTTAGATATTCTTAAATTGGTAGGAAATTCTATTATGGCAGATCATGCACTTGTACAACCCCATTGTAACAACATAACACTAAAAATGTTCATGAAACTTTTATATTAGCATTTAATGTGAGATATCGATATGTTTAAATGGTTTATATAATGAGGTCAACAATCGATATTCGATGTTAGAAATTTTAAAAAGATGTTTTCATGAGATATGAATATGGAATGAACTCTTCTAACGATAAAATGTCATAAGATTGTCGATAATATTGTTTATTCTTCCAGTGAGGTTCTTAAGTCATTTTTTGTTATCACGTGATATATTGTTGATTTGCCAGAAAAATATTATTGCGACACTAGACAATATATGTTATATATAGATTAGTAAAATAGGTATGGCGTTTATATGGATTTATCTTTTAATCTTCAAATAATTATATATATATATTAAATAATTTTTATTGATAAAAACTTTAACTAAAATCTCACTCAATTAGATATAACAAAGAAATATAATCCTCAACAATATATATTTTGTATATCACTTAGTAAAGTAAGTTTAGTGTTTATATAGATTTATACTCAAAAGTTGGAATTATTATATTTGAGCTCAACAATTTATATTGATAAAAAAAATTAAAATCCCGCGCGCGTGCGCGGGTATGAATTCTAGTAACATATATAATACGTTTTTGATATTTGTGAGGTACCTATAGAATCCCAAATTTTAATGTCTGGTTTTTAAATGTGGCATAAAATAATTAAACACGATGTTGTGAAATATATATTTGAATGATTTCAATCTTCAAAATTATTTTTAAAATATATCAATCATGCTCTCCAAGTTTTCATATACAAATGATTAAGGTTGAGGATCAAACAACACGTTAGTAATAAACAAATATGGAGATTTAGTTTTTAAAATATTTTAAACACATAAAATTGGTACAACATGTTTATATGGTTCTATTTGTATGAAAAAAAATTGAGTAGAGTTGAACTTGTTATTTATTATTAGTCCAACGTTATATGGTTTTTATATAATATGTCAATATTTACATTATACATCAACCAAAAAACTTTAAATAATACTATAACTCAAAAAAGAAAATAAATATAAGAAAGTATAATATTGGATTAGATGTTTTTGACTCTAAAATTAGTTATCCAATTTTATGATATCAAATATAATAATTTTAACTCTAAGGCCAAAACTAAATAACAATAGAAGTGCTAAATTAAAATTACAAATACTCCTAATTGGATATATGAATGACTCGAATGATACTTGGTGCATAGAGATCACGTTAGAAAGACGTGAAGGAGGTGAGATTTGGGGGAAGGTCGATTCAAAGGCGATTGTGCTTATCTCCGCGACCTCGCCTTCTATTAATCTTTGTTTCTCTGTTACGGTTTGATGATCTATGGGATGGTTTCTTGCAGTTGAAGGTAGGTTTCTCTTTTGATGTGCATGGACTATATTGACAATGATATTATGACATTTCTGTAACCCCAAGTCTTATTCGGCTTTCATGAATTTGCAGGTGAAGAAGGGTCTTTTATTACATCTAGGCTCTGTCCGTTTGGTGCATTAGATGCAATATCTGGATACAGTATCAAGACGCAGTATCTGGACGCAATATCTGAACATCTAAATGATGTTCCTTTGCATTATTGGTTTATGCGTCCAGAAATTGTATCTGGATAAAATTATGTTTGTTTTGTAATTTGATTTATGTGCATCTGAATACAATATATGTAAAATGACCAAAAGCTCCTTTATTTTAAGTTGAAGATTTAGTGGTTATAATATATTCATGTTTTTAGCTTATTTTCATATTAAATTTAAATAAATATTTAAAAATAAAGTTCCTTTGTCTCGACGGAAAACAGAGATTTTACGTTTTTAGCGGAAAATTGAGATTTTTTGTTTTTGGCAGAAAACCAAGATTTTGCATTTTTAGCCGAAAACCAAAATTTTGTGTTTTTGGCGGAAAACTGTGATTTTGCGTTTTTGGCAGGAAATGTGATTTTGTAGTTTTGACGGAAAAACATATTTTTGCGTTGTTGCATTTTTTTGGCGAAAAACGTAATTTTGGGTTTTGATGGGAAAACAAGATTTTGTGGTTTTGACGGGAAAATGAAATTTTGCGGTTTTAACGGGAAAATAAATTTTGCGGTTTTGGTGGAAAAATAGATTTTGCGGTTTTGACGGGAAACCGTAATTTTGCGGTTTTGACGGAAAAACGTAATTTTTTTATTTTGGCGGAAAAATGTAATTTTTTTATTTTGGCGAGAAAACATAATTTTGCGGTTTTGGCGAAAAAACGTAAATTTGCGGTTTTTATGAGAAAACATAATTTTGCGGTTTTGGCGAGAAAATGAGATTTTGCGGTTTTGGCGGGAAAACATTATTTTGGTTTTGACGGAAAAACGTAATTTTTGCGTTTTTGACGGAAAAACGTAATTTTTGCATTTTTGACGGAAAAACGTAATTTTGCGGTTTTGGCGGAAAACGTAATTTTGCGGTTTTAGCGAGAAAACGAGTTTTGGCGGGAAAATGAGATTTTACGGTTTTAACGGGAAAATGTAATTTTGCAGTTTTGATGGAAAAACGTTATTTTTGCGATTTTGGCGGGAAAACTTAATTTTTGCGATTTTAGCGGGAAAACGTAATTTTGCGGTTTTGGCGAGAAACCTAGTTTTTGTCTTTTTGTTGGGAAACCTAGTTTTTGCAGTTTTAATTGGAAAACCTAGTTTTTGTGGTTTTGGCGGGAAAACGTAATTTTGTGGTAATGAGCGGGTTGATGGATGAAGAATTGAGATTTTAGGGTTTTATTAATATTAGAATTGAGAAAAAATACTTTGTAATTATTTAATTAAAATAGGGGTATTTTTGATTTTTACCAATTTTGGATGAGTTTACCTCATCCAAACTCTCCAAAAAAACTCATTCAGAAATTTAGTGTTTTTTGGATGAGTTTTCAAAACTCATCCAAATACCTAATCCAGTTATTATTTTAATTATCACTAAACAAACAACAATCTGCATCCGCGTCTAGATATTGCGTCTGGTTCACCAAACGCCCTACTGTTTTTTAGCTACCAGCTTGTTAATATGAGAGCAAATATAAAGCAAAAAGTGGTGCAGAAGCTGTTTTATCTGAGACCTTAAAGAGTAATTCGTCTTCCTTCTTAACCTTCGTGCAAGAATGTGATCACTCTTAATAGAATAGGCCTTGCGTAGAGTTGGCCACTCTTTCTCTTTGTACTGATTCTTAGGAGACTTGTTGGAATGCAACTTTGGTTTAACTAGTTTCTGCTTCTTTCTGTTTTTTGAAATATATCATTCTTCAATAATAAATAATCACAATCAGATTTAACGAAACCTAATCTGCGATCATATATATGACTATATGAGCAATATTATGATATTATGGTTTAGAGATGAAGCAAACACAAAGATTTAGGGTCTATAGGGGGAACTAACTACAATGAAGAAATTCAAAGTTCTGAGCTTAATTAGAATAAAAAATTTGCCCTCACTCTTGACCTTGTAAAGACAAAACTACCTTTAACTTCTTCTACAAGGCACATGAAAAAATATAGCCTAAGATTACAAATATGTTTAAGAATTAAGAATACAAAGCATTTAAGTACGCCATTTGAAACACAAACTTGAGTTTTCTAAGTAGGAAGAACAGAGTAGCTTGTGAGTCACGTTGAGAGACGTTTGACACGTTATAAAAGAGGTGATTTGTTTTTGAGACTGAAGGGAAAAAAAAATCCATTATAAAAATTAGATGATACTAATATATTACAATTTACGTAAAAATTAAAAAGAAAAAATGAATTAATACAAAAGAATCGCTTTAAACGAAGTTTCTGAATTATGGTTTCATTATAAATACCACAAGGAATGTAACAGCTTCTTGAAAAAATCTACTCTAGTCTTCTCCCTTTCAGTTAAATTCGTTGCTGCTGAAGACTTCACACGGCGGCGATGGCTTTAATCTCTGAAACTACTGACGACGGCTCCAACGGCGGCGATCCAAGCAAGAATCCGCAACAAGTAGAGAATCAAAACGAGAATCCTAAAGAAGAAGATCAGAATCTTGCTCCGGTTACTCTATACATTCCAGAAGGACTCGCCGAAAGCATCCTCTTACTCGTCGAGAGATGTAATTACCCGAAGGTATCTCTCTTCTCAAGATTCTTTCATCACGTCATCTCTTCGCCGGAACTCTACCAAAGGCGCTCGCAACTCGGCCTCACCGAACCTGTTCTTTACGCTTCGATCCGATTCCATCTTAATATCTTACCGAGCTGGTTCATTCTCAACCGTAACGTTCCAAGAAAGATCTCTTTACGGCTGACCGAACTCCGTTCACTTCCTCCTCTGAAGCCTGGAGCTGCTATGGTCACAATCGGATACGAGATGTATGTGATCGGTGGATGCGATGAATCATATGATCGGCCCACATCGGACGTGTTAGTCATCGACTGCAGATTTCACAAGTGTCGCTTGCTCCCGGGAATGCAGAGGGCTCGCAACTCCGCAGCCGCCGGAGCAATTGACAGAAAGATTTACGTGATCGGAGGTTGCGAGCAGAGAGATGATAATTGGATCGAGGTGTTCGATGTAGAGACTGGGATTTGGAGTAGTGTTGCTGGTCCATACGATCACAACTCTAGTATGGAAGAAGGAGCGTTTCTGTCATATGTGGTGATGGAAGAGAAGATTTACATGTTGGATCCTGAGTGTTGTTTTTACGAACCAAGACAAGGTACATGGCAGTCATGGGGACCGGCAAGTCCATTATTGAGATATTGGGACCAGTCGTCTTGTGTGGTTGAGGATTCGTTGTATAGTATTGATTCTTGTTCTGTTTCGGTATATGATCCGAATGAGTTGTATTGGAGACCTCTGAGCGGTGTATCTGGTTTGCCTAGTCTCAATTATTATTATTGTAAAATGGCCAATGTTGGTGGGAACTTGGTGATTTTGGGCAATACTTGCAACCGGTATGGATTTAAAGATGTTTGGTGCATAGAGATTGCCTTAAAGAGACTTGAAGGAGGAAAGATTCGGGGGAAGGTCGTATCAAGATCGCATGTGCTTAGATCCATGACGTCGCCTTCCATTGATCTTTTTCGCTCTGTTACGTTTTGATGATCTTTGGGATGGTTTCTTGCAGTTGAAGGTATGTTAATCTTTGATGTGCATGGACTTTATTGATAATGATATTATGGCATTTTCTGTAATCTCAATTCTTATTCGGCTTTTCATTCATTTGCAGCTGAAGGATCTTTTATTACATCTACTGTTTTAGCTAGCAGCTTGTTGATATGAGAGCATATGAAGCAAAAGTTGTTAAAAAGTAACTCGTGTTCTTCTTCTTATCTTTGTGCAGAGTGAGAATACTCTTACAGAATTAGCCTTGAGTAGATTTCTTTAGCTGCGTAGGCCATTCTTGTTTTAGCCTTTTGACAAAATTTTCTTACGAAACTTGTTGTATGAAACATACATTTCATGATACAACACAAACATAAAGTCCCTATCATCTTATCATTCATTCATTTCGCTGCTTTTTTGTAAGTTCCTATATTTGGTGTTTGATTATAAACCAAAGTGCCTTGGTTCTTGATTTGACTTGCCGCAAATGTGATGAACACTCTGCATCCGAACTGGAGAACAAAAGAAAAAGAGAATCAGATAGTGTTCCTTGTAAAAGTTAGAACCAAAAGCTTAAAAGAGTCTCACTTGAATATCAAAAGAAAAAATTTTGATTTCATCTAAGGCAATTATCTCAACTCTCAAGCTTAGTTCTTAGCTTACCATTTCATCAAAGCTTAGTTCTTAGCTTACATTGAAGCCAAGCTGAAACCATAGATAACGGTTTCTCTTGGACCTTCTCCCAATATCCTACATAAAACACAGCTTTCGATCATGGATTGATGAGACAGATTACAATTTTCATCACCATAACGATCAAGTTTAGTGAATGTGAATGGTGATTCGGAGAAGATCCTTCACCTGCAAAGGTAAGGTGTAAGCTATTTCTACAAAGGATTGATTAAGTTTACACAACCAGAAAGAAGAAAACGACCTAAGAGATCCCAAACCAAATTTAGCTAGCCATAACTAAAAACAGACATAATTCCATTTCAAAATCATCTCTCTGACTTTTCAGCAAATCAGAACAAGATTGAAAAAAGTTGAGCAGACTTACCCCGAGCATAGCTTTAGAAAGGAAACACACGGAGGTAAGCTTACAACTTCATCCACAAAATTGCAATAGCACCATTAGCTAGATTAATTCCCGTCTCTATTCTGCCATTATCAAACTTAAAAGTGATCAACACCTTCTTAAAGGAAATAACAGCGAGTCCACGCTAATTAGGCCCATTTGAAAATCGCATATGCGACGTATATTAGGCCTCATTTGAAAATCGTCTAACGACGACGTCGTTAAGGTCTTTGTTCCTTTTAAAATACTGATTTAATTATCTGGCACCTCTATCTCAACAATTTTTTTTCTACACACCCACTTTAATTCTACATATCCCTCTTCTTTAATGAAAAAACAAAACTACCCCTCTAACAATTTTTAAATAAAAATTGAACATCCTAGGTGCACCAATTGTACCCAGTTGTACCCCGCATAATGGGATTCGAACTCTGGACACGCGCGGGTTTTTGAGAAAATGTGTTGATGAAAGAGGGGGTATGAGATGTTAGTCCAAATACCACAACATCTGTAATTGAAATCTCTACTTCACACTTTCAGTTAATTCTAATTTCTTCCCTTACTTTTTTTTTAGTACAATAGATAAATAAACAAAATTAGATGTATAGTTTCAGAAAGTTTGTTGGGCCCAATATATAATAACTTATACGACGTCGTTACGGTCTTCGTTATAATAATGGTTTCGTTGTAAAGGAAGAAACATTAAAATTCTGTTTCAAATATCGAATTAGGCTCTCGCGTTCAGTTAATTCTGTTGCTGGTGACGATGGTTGTAATCTCTACGACTTCCGACGACGGCTCCAATGGCGGCGATCCAACCAAGATTCAGAAAGGAGGAGAAGAACAAGAAGATAATCAAAACAAGAATCCGAAAGAAGAAGACGATCAAGAAGTAGATCAGAATCTTGCTCCGATTCGTCGACGAGATATCCCAGTGATACTTATAGAAAGTACCGTCGCGCTCATCCGGAGATGTCATTACCCGAGGCTATCTCTAGTCTCCAAAGCCTTCCGTGACGTAATCTCTTCGGATCAACTCTTCGTAACGCGCTCGCTCCTCGGCTTGACTGAACCGGTTCTTTATACCTTGATTAGGCCGTTCCCACGTTTCGAGCCCCCAAGATGGTACATCCTCCATCGAAGCAACATGTCTTTACGGTTGAGCAGAATCAGTTCCCTTCCTCCGATGTATCCTGGATGCACTGCCGTCACAATCGGACGCAAGATTTACGTTATGGGTGGCTTAAACGTCCGCTTAAATCGACCCGTAAGGACTCTAGTTGTCATAGATTGCAGATCCCACACGTATCGCCAGCTCCAGAGTATGAAAAGGGATCGTTGCTTCGCTGCCTCCGGTGTAATTGACGGAAAGATTTACGTAGTCGGAGGTAGGGAGAAACGATATTATGATTGGGTAGAAGTGTTCGATGTAGAGACTGAGACTTGGGAAACTGTGCCTGCAGCTCCATTCTCTCCTGTTGCTAGTTCGATTAGCATGTTTCCTGTACTTGCGGTTTTGGATAATAAGATTTACATTATGGATCGTCCGTTTTGTTTGGTTTACGATCCGAGACTACGCAGATGGGAGGATCGGGGACCTACAAGTCCACAGAGGCTTTTCTGGCACGCTTCGTCTTGTGTGGTTGATGATTTGCTGTATGTTATTAATGTTCCTGATCTGGCGGGTTTTGGTTCTTCTATTATCGTGTACGATCCAAGGGATATGGTGTGGAGACCTGTCAAGGGTGTAGATCTTTGGCCTGCTCTCGTTTATATTGAGTCTAGAATGGTGAGTTTTGGTGGCAAGTTAGTGATTCTGGGATATTATAATGGGAGCCGGGATGTTGCTTGGTGCGTGGAGGTGGCGTTGGAGAAACGTGAAGATGGTGATATTTGGGGGAAGTTCGAATCAATCTCGCGTGTGTGTTCATTCGGCGAGTCTTGTTTGTTTGAAATTGCTCGAACTGTTACGGT
This sequence comes from Camelina sativa, assembly GCF_030686135.1. NCBI lineage: Eukaryota > Viridiplantae > Streptophyta > Magnoliopsida > Brassicales > Brassicaceae > Camelina > Camelina sativa. The sequence goes on along the minus strand of NC_141895.1, from coordinate 5,340,637 downwards.
TTGATTGATGATTCGTTTGCAGTTGGCAAGGTATGTTAATCTTTTGTTAGTATGGACCATTGATAATGAATCAATTATGACGTTTCAGAAGTTTTCTTGAGCCTCAAGTCTTATTTAGGCTTTCATGAACTTTGCAGGTGAAAGCTATTACATCTACTGTTTGAGCAGCTTGTTATAATCAGAGCAAAGTAACTCAGAAGCTGTTGTTACACCTTAAAGAGTAACTCAGAGTTGAGTAAAATTTCTTAAGCTGTGTAGAATATGCTACTCTGTTATCTACCTACCCTGTATACAATAACTTTTAGGAAACTTTTGTTGAAATGCATCTTCTGGGGATTTTTGTGTGCAGTTGCACTAACATGGTCTCAAGTTCTTTTTTGTTTAGATATATAATCACTAATCACGATCAGATTAAAGGAAGCCTAATCTGCTTCTACCATATGAAATTTGCGTTTAGAGATGAAAGCAAAACAATGTGATATTTAGCTATAGTTAACTGGTGATTTTGACTTTATGAATACTAGCTTACAATACTAAAGTGAGAAAATACAAAAGTCATGAAGCCATCTGTATTATATGCAAAGAGAAGATAATACTATTTGCGTGTATGTAGCATACTAGCATTTAATTTGTATCTACAGATACCTTATGAAACTATATTCTCTATTTTTAACATTAAAAAGAGCAAATAGATGAAGTCTTGGTTTCACTTTCTCTCAAATTAGTATCTCTAAATTGTTTCACAAACACACATGACTCCTCCTTACACAATCAGCACTAGACTCGAACTAGCACGAACGCTAGCTAATTACAAAAAAAAAAAAAAAAATAGTTTGAATTTGACTTCGTAAACTTAAAACTTGTATGCTTTACTAGAAACCACTTCATGTATATTCTTTGTATAGATAGTAAAAAAAACAAAAATCTTGATCGCTGGTTCCACCATACACATTACTCGTCCATCACTCAATCTCCAAACAACAAAAAAAGCTAGAGAGGAAAAGTGAAATAGTTTTAAAAATGTTGAAACGCTGCATCTTCCAGTTTACTTAGTATAGCACGTTTATGATAATTTTTAAAAGTTCACCTTATATTTTCCATCTATACAATTCTTGACCCGTATAGTCATTTCTTTCTCTTTACTTCCAAGCAAATTAGTCAAGAAACGTTAAAGTTATTTGTACCTTTGACATCAACATCGTATTTTCTATAGTGATCTAGACTTTAGATAGTAGTACTTCCGAAAAATTAAGAACGTAACTGAAAACTAGATACAAGAACTTGAAATCAAGAAAAAGCATGAACATGTAGATACTAAGAAAAAATCAAGAACGTTATAGATAATTGTCAAACTACTGGACCGGAACATCAGAGACAGATTGCTATCCATCTACACTCATAACAACGGAAAATATGCGGCTGCAATGGGAATGTGGCTAGCTTCAAGATAACACTGTGTTTTACTCTGTTTCTTACTCTGTTTTATTCTCCTTTCTAAGTCTTAGTTAAACAATTAACACCCTTTAAACAAACGCTGATGTAAAACGATTTTTTCAAACAAATTTTACATTTTATTCAAAAAAAAAAAAAAAAAAATTGTCCATGGGTTATTTTATTGGAAGATTCTCAAAATAGCACAAAATAAGTTTTTTTCCCAAACTTAGCACAACATCTCTAAAATTCCAAAAGTAGCACTAATTAATTTTTTAAAATTAAATTATAAATTCAAAATACTAAACCCTACACCTAAAAACTATACCCTAAATGTGAAATTGAGAACCCAAACTTAAAAAAAAAAAATTCTAAAAATTAATTTTAAATATTTTAATGTGTTAAATAATGCTATTTTTGGAAATTTATAGAATGTGTGCTATATAGTTGTCCATAAAACTTGTTTTAGTGCTATTTTAGGGAATTTCTCTATTTTATTTTGCAATAAAACCAGCTATCATGAACTTGATTTTTGGTATTAGCTAGATGCATAATTAAGAGTGGAGATTATTTTGTTAAATCAGGGTATTGGCTTAATTGTCAGGTAAATGAAAAGGAGGTGTTGCAAGATGCGTTTTAGCAAAGTCAGATTAAGTCGATTGGAATGAAAGTTGATGCTCTTTGTCATGTCTATGGTATAGAAGGAGAAACTGTTCTTTCCATGTTCTTTGTCATGTCTATGTCTACAGTGTAAACCATGTTCTTTCCAGTTGAAAGGTAAGTATGAGCCTTTCAAACTTTCCATCTCCTAGAGATGGGTATTATAAGCTTCTCAATTTTTGACAATATGCATCATATGAAATGTTGGGGTGTCTTGGTCTTAAAAGAAACAGGTTATTGCTGGTGCTTGAATTTTGTGACATGAGAATGATATTTTCTTTGCACATAGTCGTAGAGTACGTATTTAGTAACACCTGACAGCCTTAACGAAACACAACTGCATTTCTTTGTTGTGGGTGGTGGGGATCGTAGTATGTGTAGTAATAAAGGTCTAGAGATTTCTTAGAAATGGACACATGACACTCGTGATATAGTTGGGGCAGTTCAAAACATCAATATATGTGGCATGCTATTCTTTATGATCTCTTGTTGATATGAAAACCCATACAAACTTGTTAAGGTAATTAGTATGTATCCTAAAAACCAAAATTAAATCAAGTTTTTAATTAGAAACTAAGGCTGCTCTCACAGTGAGTTAACTAAAACCGCATCAAATTGGATCCAAATAGATGATTAATTAATTTTGATTTTGCTTACTTTTATTTAAGAAATCTATAAACTCACACCAAATAAACTAATAAAATTGAAAATTGCTTGGAAAAAAACTTGTATTATTTTAAACTACATGAAACTAGCATTTGATTGAATCAACATTAGATTGTATATGTTCTTATGATTATAAAAATCCATTCAAGAAACAAAAAAAATCACCATCTATGTATGTTATAGTCATCAAAACATGAACATAATTAAATGTGTGTGTAATATGTGACAAACTAATATTATTTTAATATAGTAGGTAATATGTGATAAATTAATTTTTATTATATTTCTCTAACCTTAAAATGTTTACACTTTTCACAACTCTTTTCTCATACTTCTCTATTCTTTTTCCAAGTTTACATCCATCGATTTTTTTAATAAATTTGATGAATTGAAAATTTTAAAGTTTTTTTTTGGATTTACTTTACTTTTGAAGTTTAATATGTAACTAAAAACCATACCGAGCTTTATTGAATCGAACTAAATCAAACCGAACACAATCCTAATCAAATTGTGAGTATAGCATAGTTGAGTTGGGTTATAATTTTTCTAAAACCAAAATACACTAAACACAAAAATAAACCGACATGCCTACTCCTGATTCTATAAAGTTTAAAGTGACTGATTTGGTTCGTCCTTGAGATTTACCAAAGGGAAAATAAAAGAAACGAGACTTTAGGGTTTAAGAAAAGAGACTTGAGTCTCCACCACACGGCGCAAGACATGATCTTGTTGTTCGGATATGGAACACATCCCATTCGATCTCGTTATTGAGATACTCTTGAAACTGCCGGCAAAGTCTATAGCGAGATTTAGCTGCGTATCGAAGCTATGGGGTTCCACATTCCGCACTCCAGATTTCACTGAATCCTTCTTCACCATATCTTCTTCGTCTCACCCGAAGATTTTGATCACTTGTAAATTAGACCACAAAACGTTCTTCTTCTCATCGCCACAGCCTCAAAACCTGTCGTGTCCTACTACTATAACCGCCAATTTTCATTCGAGCTTCCCAATGAATTGTCCCTCCGACAATTGTTGTCCTGTTCGGGGCTTGGTATACGGTAATACTCAATGGATTCTTGATGCAACGGATGGTCCTGTGCAATTGATATGTAACCCTAGCACAGGACAGTTCTTAACCTTACCTAAAGTGAAAACGAGTTTTCGTGTAGAGAAAAGCTGTTTAGGGTATGATCCAATTGACAAACAACTCAAAGTATTGTGCATGGCTTACCCCTCTTCCCATCATATTCTAACATTAGGAACTGGGAAAAGTTTGTCATGGAGAATGATCAAATGTGATATACCACATTATGGTGCTGGTGTTGGTCCTAGTGATTACGGTCATGTATATGATGGGATATGCATCAACGGTGTGTTGTATTATTTAGCTGTTCTCTCTGAGTGCTTTTTAAGGTTTCGTGACATAGTTTGCTTTGATGTTAGATCTGAGAAGTTCTCTTATATCGAGAGAGCTAAAGACATGGAAGGAAAGCTTGAATCAACTGATGGGGAACTTGTTGAATCAGTTCTGGTCAACTACAAGGGTAAATTAGCTATGCTTCAGCGCAACTATTCTAGTAAAGATTTATATACCGGTATCAAAATGTGGGTTCTAGAAGACGCCGACAAGCATCAATGGTCGAGGCATACCTACATTTTGCCTTCTCCTTGGTTGTATTCATTTGCATGGACTAAGATACGCATTGCTGGAATGACTAACAGGGGTGAAATTGTGTTCTCGCCCGCCTATGATTACGATTCTTTTTTCATTGTCTTGTACGATCCCGAAAGGAACACTATCGCTAGAGTTGAAATCCAAGGAATGGAAGCTTACAAGAAGGGTGAAGCTTACGTCTTTTTAGACCATGGAGAGGATCTGAATCTTATGGCAAGTATTAAGGACCCTGGGCTCTAGCACACTTGTATGGTGTTCATATATATCTAACTAATTAGGCAAGTATATCAAGTGTGCACATATATCCAACTTATGGCAAGTATTAAGGACCTTGGGCTCTAGCTAGCACACGTGTATGGTGTTCATATATATCTTTTTATTGGTTCAAAACAAAATTTTTAAGCATGCTGTAAATTAAGCAAATGAGAAAGACAACTAACTAATTTAACAATCTCACAATTTCCACTTTTTGATTCAATATATCTTATATAATATGAGAAGGTTTTTCTCAACTTTTGCTAAGAAGATGACACTTAACATATTAATTATCCAACACCTGTCTTATTTTGTTGTTTGGACCTAATTAACTAAACTCATTTGTACTTTGGACCTAAGTAACTATTGGCCCATAAAACAAACAAACAAATCTCAACATTTATTTTTTCTCTTCTTCAATAAGAACCAATTGTAGGCCCCTTATGATCTAAAACCACTATTTATCATCCTAGAAAAAAACTGATGATAATTTATTTTGAAATGATAAATATGAGTTTCAATCTTATGTATGATCCAGGGGCAAGAACAGATTCTAAATTATGTATACAATTTATTTCTGTATTTCAATCTGATTCATAGGCAAGAAATGATTCTAGATTATGTTAGATTGTGGGATGTTTATGTGTTCTCAAAATTATCTTATCAATTTATAAATTTTTGGCTCAAATTTTAAATTTTGGGTTTCCATGAAGAAAATTGGGCAAAGGCTTCTAATTCAGCGATGTTTCTGGCCTTTAATCTTATATAATCTAATGGTGAGATGTTTTCCATAAGTAATATGATGATTGTTTACTCATTTATTCTTCATTAGATCTTACCAATTCTTTTTCCATAAAAGTAGAATTCATTCCGTTTTCCATAAAATTAGAATTCAATCCCTAATTACCCTCTTTTTAACACAAATTTTCAGTCACTATTATTTAATTTCAGTCATTAGGTTCCTATGAAAAATTCTATTATTTTTATATATTTTTCCAAATTTTAATAGATATTCTTGAATAATTCGAATTTTTTTAACGCAGGTTATCATGTTTCTTATTCGCATTAATACTACAAAGAAAAAAATTATGTGAAAATGTTTGACAAATTTATTTATTCATCAGAGTGTTTATGTATGTTTGAAAATGTTTGACAATTTTGGATGCCATACGTCAATGTTTTTTAAAAAAATTATTTTTATTATTGTAAATAAAATTATAAAAATAGTAATATAAAAAAATTGTTTTCATTATTTCCATATTGTAGTTTGTTTTGCTTGCTCACATTTTTCTTTGTCTTTTCAATGTTTTCATGTTCATTTAAACATTTATACGAAAATAAATATTATATTGCCTAATAACTCATTACTGTTTTTCAAGCTTTTCGAATATGGAAACTTTTTTATTAGAGTTTTAAATTTTTTTTTTCGAAGTTAAAATTTTACTTTAAATCTCAGTAACAACAAGTTTAATTAACATTAATCTAATGCCCATTCTCCAACAATTGAAAAGATTAAATAGGTTTTCACATAGACCTAATAAAATTTCATCCGTAAGTTGGATATATCTACATGAATAATATACTGTTTTCTTATATAAAACTTGAACTTCTAAATTTTTTCGAACTTATAAAAAAAATCCAATAATAACTGAACTTATAATTTATTTTATCCTACATAGAAGACCTAAAACTTTTGGCCTAAAATATGCACCAGAAAAATTGATGCCCTAATCCTTGGCTTTACTTGCTTGGCCTATGGGTCGGACCTTAAACCATGTTTTATTTTTACTTCAGATTGTCGTGTTTGTTGGTTGTGTTAATATTACTACATCATGAAAAAAATGAACTATCGTGATTGAATATGTTGAGCATGTTAGGTTTTGTTCCTTTCTTATATTTTAGAATCTCTATTTTTTTTTCTTTTGGGCATTCATGTGGTAAAGCAAGCTAAATTTTTTTTGTATTGGACAATGCATATGAGTCTCTCCATGGTAAATTTATTTTCTTATTAGTCTTCATCTTTAAGAAAAAACGTATTTTAAACTATTATAAAAAAGGAAAATTGTATGTTACTATCATATGCTTAAAAACCATGTTGTTAAGCTTGTGATGTCTTTCTATCTCATGGTACGATATGAGTTACATTTTTCTATACTATATATGATTAATTTGACTTCTATAGTTTTGAGTAGTATATGCTCATTGTATATTGGTATCATATATTTTTAGGAATCTTAATATCAAATAGCACATTTTCAAAAAATTCCTTTTCTTATGTCATTTTTTAATAATACCCTTTCATGTTGTTCATTTTCAAAAATACCCATTTTTAATGTGTAAAATGACTAAATTCTAAATTCTAAACTCCGAATACTAAACTTTACTCCATCAAAATTATATCCTAAATATAAAATAGAGAACTCAGACCTAAAAAAAATTCTTAAAATTAATTTAACATATTATAATCTGTGTAAAAGAGGGCAAAAATGAAAATGTTCAAAAAGAGATATTTTTGATAAAGAGTATCTCAAAAATGGTATTTTTAACAAATTCTCATATTAGAAAGAAGCCCCTAAATTTCTCTATATTAAAATAATATTATTATATGATGAGAAACTCAATGACTCTCTCACCAATGCATATGCTCTAATATGTATTGAAAATCTAAAGAGAGAAAATACCATAAACACTCTACTATGCAATCAAAAATTTCTCAATGTGTTGAAATACTCTAATACTATATATCAAAAGAAAACTCAAGTAACATCAAACAAATGAACCCAAAAAAAATTAATATGATCAGTGTATTTTTAAAATCATAAAATAACCATTGGTTGGTAAACAAATAAAAATTAATAATCTCCAAATTACTATAATTAAACAACAATTTAAGCTAAACCCGTGCGTAGCACGGATGACTTCTAGTATATATATATATATATATATATATATATATATATATATATTTGTTATCTAATCTAGTCTACTACTTGTATATAAGTTATGCCGATCACGATACATGTGATATGACCGAGTAACAATAAAAACAGGAGATATCTTTTGCCGGTTTTTATGTAGATTGAAGCTGGTCACATGATTTTACCAATGGCACCGAGAGGTCACAATTATATGTCTACGTACAACTTTGTGTCGTTCATACAAAAAAGAAGACAACTTCTGGTCCTTCTGATATGTAAAGAAAGTGAAGGAACCGTTGTTAAATAACAAAATAACCGATAAACTTGCATCTTTCCAATGATGAGCAGGAACCGTTGTTACAACCATATCGTCAATACTCGGCTAAGACCAAACTGGGATGCCAACAAAAAAAAAATCTCGCCTTACTTACATTACCATCCCTTCATGATTTTACAAGGACAATCGTCATGTCGAATTAGATACCACAAGAACATATAGAAATAATCAAAAAAAAAACATGGGACGCGCGCTACCATTTATCATGACAACTGTAACGATAAATACCAAGACGTGAAGAGATTGTTTGATTCGAAACTCCTAGGTCTTAACGGCTGATATAGAGAATACTATTTCCCAAAAGGATTACTTTCATAAATTTATCATAATTTGTATCACACAAATCACCGAAGTTAATTACAAACAAACTGGAATACTATAGTATGGAGCCACTAAAAAATCCTATGGTACTCTTTTAAGATTTTGGTATGAAAGTGATCAAGTTTTGCGTATGGATGCAAATTTTCGACGTGTATCACACTTTTTTTTTTTTTGGTATGTTAAGTCTTAAATAATTCCACATGTATATATACTTATTGGGTATAATTCCAAGATTATAACGTTTACATAGCTTGTTTCTCCCATATATATCTATGTAGAATGGAAAGAAAACAATAAGAAAGAACTAAAGTTGTTCTCTCTCGCTTTATCTAAAACTCTCAGTTTCCCGCTTCACACATATTAGACCATAGGTCCATATATATATAGTATCATATATATATATATATATATATATACTAGAAAGTTACCCACGCGATGTGTGGGTTATAAAGTCAAATTTTTTATATGTAAAATAAAATTTTCATTAAATTATATATAAAATATACATGATATTATTTATATATGTCTTGAAAAGAATTTAAATATATACATTTATAAGTTTATATTACGAAGTGTGCATGTTAAAAGGACAATTTTCACAAATTGCATAAAAGTAAGTTTTCGTTTTAAATTTAGCACATCATTTTTAAAATTCTAAAAATACTAAAATTGCATCATAATTTTAATCTTATACTCTAAATATTAAATCATATCTCTTCAAAATTATACCCTAAATGTAAAATAGAAATTCAAACCAAAAAAATATAGATAACCATTGGAAATGGTGTAAGCTTTTTTTTGGCATAATGACGGATGTAGCAAGGATTACAGGAAAATAGACATGAAGTATGATTGATAACTCAAACAATACCAGTGCGATATAAAAGTAGTCTTGTTTTTGTACAAGTTAATCTACGTGCTAATTTATAGTACTTTTAACGATTGACATATATCTATGATAAAAGTATTGAGATTACAATATGTACAAATATATATATATATATATATATATTAAATATTTTCAATAGGTCTTTGTAATGTTTTTCTGTGTAATGCGAAAGGTTGTTGTAAAGTTTGGGAAGTGATTTCAAAGGGCATAAAGAAGTACGTGATTTATTTACCATGTATATATGCATTACACAGTAAAGTTAGGCAAAGCAAAATATTTTTTGTAATGGGGATAAAAAAATTTTAAAAACGAAAAAGAGAGCAAATTTCGAAACATAAACTTAGAAATATATTGTAGTTGAAGATGAGAGGACTTAAGAGAGGAATCTAAGGCCAAATATTATGAGTGAATGTTCAAAGCCAAATAGATTGTGCTTTAGCATTGGGCTCATCTTCATCACTGAAAACTTCCAACTGTAGTTTGAAAAAAAAAAATACATTACAAAACAATCCAATAACTTTAAATCATGACTATCATAAAACATAATCATTTGAAAGAGGCTAATAAATATTGACAAGACTCTTATACCAAAAAAAAAAAAAACATTGACATTGTTTTGTGAATGACTTCTTCAAATAGTCATCGATATATTAATTTGTTAATCATCATACTGCAAGACATCATTATTTTTTAAAAAACTTCATAAGAAAAAAGAAAGTACCATGGAAATTGCAGGAAAAGAAAGACATGTAGTGCATGATAGTTTTCTTCTTTATTAGTCATGTGAGCATTAGATCTTCTATAATACACTAAACATTTTATGAAGTTTGTAAGAAATTCCATTGACACATTATTCTGAGTAAATACATTCATGACAACAAGTACAGTTATAAAGCATAATAATTGTAATTAATTCATTATTGCAACATGAATAGTTTGAACAAAAGAAAACGTCCACCTATAATGTCTTAAAGGTTATTGATTGAGCGAAGTAAATGTAAACCTAAAGAAACTGAACAAATAAAAAGTCTTAAATTAAAAAATGTGTGTAGACAATTTAGTTTTAGATTAGCAATAATGAGTCTTTTATTCCATTAAAATTGAAAAAAAAATGACACATGTTAATAAAATAGAGTGGTGCAAAATGACAATTTCTCAGAACTCTACTTTATTATAGTTTAATATATAGTATATATTGACATGTGAAACCGATAAAAATAGTTAATTTAAGAAAGTTACGGTTGTGATAAAAAAAATTAGTGAAGAATTTATAAATCGTAAAAACAAAATAGAATAAATTTATTCTTGTAAAGTAGATTACTTTTTCTTTAACAAAAGTAAACTATTAAGATTTTTATGAAATAATACTAAATAAAAAACCAAAAATAATTAAAGATTTGGTAAACAAAGAGTAAAGAAATTTAAAGAAAAATTAGTGAATAATTTACAAATTGTATAAATTAAAATAGATATATTCTTGTAAGATGGATTACTTTTTTTTACCAAAGTAAACTATATAGAGTATTGCTATGAAATAATACTAAATAATACAAACCCAAAATAATTAAAGATTTGGTAGAAGATAAATAAAATGAACACTTTTCTAAGTAAATAAATTTACATTTATTGGATCTAACTTAAAATTAATGTAAAGCACACGTGACGCAAAATAGAATGCCAAATGTCGCATCCATAGGCAAAATTAGAAAAAACCTTGTCATAATAGTAAATATATATACTGTATATGTGTAGTATGTATGAATTGGTATACATATTTTGTTATGGTTCATAATAGTAAATTTATGTAGTTGTCATGTTAAACAACAACAATATCTCTAATTTACTAAGGAATAGGAAAGAACTAAAACTAGTAAAAACAGTTTAACTGTTTTTACGGATCACCATAAGAGACATGCGCTAATAGTTACATACAACTTATCTATATAATAAAACAACTGTATGTAAGGATTTCAAATTAAACCATAAAAAACAAAAAAAAACAAAAAAAATCAAAAAACAAAAAAAAAAAACAAAGCAAAATTTGATATTCAAAAGAACATCACAAGAAATGTCATCATCACATTTTGCTATCCTTTTCATGATCATACTTTCTCTCGTTCCTCATGGATGTATGTTTACGAAATTATGAGCACATATATAAATTATCGTTTTTCATTGCTTAATGACAATCATCATCGTTGTAAGCATATATATTGTTATATATATAATCTTCTCTATATTAATTTTTAACTTCTAATTTTTTTTCTTATATATCTAGCTGGGGAAACACAAAAGTTTGACGCGACCAAGAAAGGTTTGAATTTTCAATCATCAAATAACAACAAATAAATAATTAACATTTTGTTATCCTTTGCATCATCGTAATTTTCTCGTTCCTCTATGAAATTATGCATATATATATATATATATATATATATAAATAATCACCATTAATGTAATCATATTTTAATAAATAATATTTCTTTCTTCATTTTTTTTAGTTCTTCATTTTTTTTTTAACTTCGAATATATTTCTTAATTACAGATGCAAACGGAGGAAAAGGTGTTGAATCGAACAAGTTAGGTTCCTCAGTGTGCCTTCGTCAAACATGTAGAAGTCACCACGGACCAGATACGTGTTATTGCTGTTTCAGAGATCGTAGCAGGTGTTATCCTAATTTATATCATTGTGCGAATGACTGCACATTCCTAATGGCTTAACTTAACTTAATGACTTTACCTAAAGGAAACAGATACAATATAATTATATGCTCGTCGTAACTAATTGTGTTTAGTGCCATTGAAAGTTTACTTTCTAAAAATTATTACACTTTACTATGGAATAATATGTTTTAAATAAGTATATTGTAAAACTAATATGATTTTGTAAAAAAAATAATCATAATATCATAGTTGTATAACAGGAAAATTTTGAAAGTACAATTGTAATAGTTAGGAAAATAACTGATTAATAATTTTTGTATATAAATGTACAATCTCTTCTATACTACAAGGATCACGCAACCGGCAACTCTATGTATGGTTATGTTGGAAAATATTCAGAGAATAAACACGTTACATATATAGTACATGGTGACCAAAACCATAATCATTAAAAAAAACATCAAATCTCCTCCCCTGGATTTGTCCTCGTCCCATCGAATAGGCTAGTCCAAAACCATGTTGAGCTTTCACTAAGAAGGTCCCATTCTGGATCAGATTGGGATAAGATCTGTCTAGCGTCTTTCAAACGATCTTATTGGGCTGGGCTGGGCCTGGCATATATCAAATACTAAAAAAAATTAGTCGTATCGTCCGTTTTATCTGGGTCTTGTGTTATATGCGAACAATAATCGCAATTATCATGTTCAAACTTCAATCAGTGGAATATGCTTCTTGATAATCTATCTCTACTATTATTTGAAAAGCATAATCTGTAAAAAATTACGTGCTCATGTCATTGCGATCATAATCAAATTTAATCATTTGTGTTGGGATAAAATTGACTTTTTCACACCTCTAATCGGATAAAATTAAATTTTAATTCTTTTTAATATATAAACAAATTTATTTCTTTTTTTCCACTTACTTACAAATTTCCCTTTTATGACATGTTTAGAACTTTCACATTTTTTAATTTTAAAACATTTTAGTCATTTAGCATTGACATGTTTATTTAGACATTTTAATTATTTTTTTCATATATTTTAAATTAATATATGTTAAAATATACAATTGACACGTATTATGATTTTATTAATGACTAACTTTTAAACCTAAATTTTATATAATAAGATTTCGCTGCATGTAATGATTTATCTTGGGACTTTAACATTCATAAGACGTTATCTTTGGCAAAAATGGTTATAGATTAAACTTTAAAAATATGCCAGTTTGATAATTAAAAAAAAAAATTCCCACTTGATCCTCAGTGTTGTTTGGCTTACGAACCAAGACAAGGTAAATGGCAGTCATTGGGACTCGACAGCCAATTTATGAGATTTTGGAACTATACGTCTTGTGTGGTTTGGGATTTGTTGTATAGTATTGATCCTCAGTGTGTTACCGGATATCCAATAATTGTGGCATATAATCCGAATGGGTTGTTTTGGAGACCTGTGATCGGTTTATCTGATTTGCCTAACAGCCTAAGCTCAAATATGATGAATGTAAAATGGCGAATGTTGGTGATTTTGGGCAATACTTACAGCCAGCTGTATGGAGTTAAAGTTGTTCGGGGCGTAGAGATCGCGTTGGAAAGACGTCGAGGAGGTGAGATTCGGGGGAAGTTCGAATCAATATCGCTGGTGCTTAGATCCATGAACTCGCCTTCCATTGATCTTTCTCGCTCTGTTACGTTTTGATGGTTCGTGGGCTGGTTTCTTGCAGTTGAAGGTATGTTATAATCTTTGATGATGATGATACTATTATATGACAATTTCTGTAGCCTCATCTTATTTAGGATTTTCATTAACTCGCAGGTGAAGGATCTTTTATTACATCTACTGTTTTTAGCAGCTTGTTGATATGAGAGCAAATATGAAGCAAAAGTTGTTCAGCAGCTGTTATATCTGACACATTAAAGAGTAACTCGTGTTTTTCTTATCTTTGTGTGAATCTTAAGTGTTGTAGATGCACCAGTGTATCATTTCTTGTTTTAGCCTTTATACAAAAGTTCTTACGACGGTTGTCGGTTGTTGTAATGCATCTTTACTTTGGCTATCTTCTGTTTTTTTTTTTTTGTGTGTGCAGTTGCAGTAATTTTCTTGTGTAAGTAATCACAATCAGACTTAATGAAATCTATTATGGTTCTACCATATGAGCAAAATTGAAATCTTGGTTAAGAGATGACGCAAAACACAGAGATTTAGTGGTTTTGACTTCAGTAATTACAAAGTCCTGAAGCTATCTACATACACAAAGAGAAGATGATGTTTTTGGTATATGTAACATTTGTATTAACGCTGGAGAGGAGGTCCAAGTCGCAAAACGTTACAGGAACAACACACAAAACTTGACCGAGTTTCTTCTAGTAAATCTGATATTTCACCAGAAATCATTACAAGAACACTGCCCATTTCTGAAATGGTGAAACCGATACCTGTCCCTCACTATTATTTCTCTATCATAGAGCTGAGATATTAGTTTAGCAACTGAATGACAATCTCCACACACCCTTAGGTTCTTAATAACTCGGATCACCTTTGGAGCCTCTGTTGATATCAGTCCATAACAGATAGCCAGCTTCTCGCTGTGGAGATTCAGAGATTGTTCCTTCATTTCTTCTTCCTCGATGATCTGCAGAACCTGTGACATCTCTGGCTCGTAACCATTCGATTTCAGTTTCTCCATAACCTCGTGTAACTTCCCGTATACCTTCTCAGACATCGGGTGAGCATTATCTCCAGAGAGAAACTCATGGATCATGCCATTGATTTCAATTGAGCTGCATCCTGGTTCTTTTTTCAGTCCAGTGACTCTCATATGCTTCCTCAGCTCAGAAACGTTTTCCCACTTCCCAGATTTAGCATATATGTTTGATAGGAGCACATGCGCGCCATCGTTCCTAGGTTCCAGTTCAAGCAAACGAGTACAAGCCATTTCAGCAAGACTCAGATTGGCATGGATCTTACAAGCTCCTAGAAGCGCTCCCCAGACAGAAGTGCTTGGAGGAATTGGCATCGCCTCTATGAACTTCACAGCTTTCTCCAGATAACCGGAGCGGCCGAGAACATCAACTATGCAAGCGTAATGCTTGTCCTCAGGGACAATACCATAACTCGTTTCCATTTTGTAGAATAACGACTCAGCCTCATCCACCAAACCGGTATGGCTACAAGCACAGAATACATTGGTGAAGGTCACACCATTTGGCTTTACATTCGCCTCTTGCATTTTATAAAACATATCAACAGCTTCATTTCCACATCCGTGCATCGCCAGACCACCAATCATTGCACTCCACACAAACACATCTCTCTTCTCTACAGAACTAAACACTTCACGGGCCTTTTCAAGATCTCCACATTTCGAATACATATGAATCAGTGCGCTTGTAATATAAAAATTCATCCTAATGCCGTGCTTTTTGATGTAGCTATGGATCCATCTACCTAATTCAAGTGCCCCAACCTGGGCACAAGCTGATAAAGTACTTACCAGGGTGATCTGGTTCAGCTTTATGTTCTTCTCAAGTTGCAGCTCATGGAACACTAACAGTGCCTCATTAGGTTTACCATTCTGCTCATAAGCGGATATAAGAGCATTCCAAGCAACAATTTCTTTCTTAGGCATAGAGTTAAGAACCTCTTTAGCTGCTTCGTAGTCTTCTGAAATGGCATACCCATCAAGCATTGTTGTCCATGTGACGTTATCTTTCTCCTCCATTGCATCAAACAGTCTTTTTGCATCCTCTATACTTCCACACTTTGTATACATATCAAGCATCGCATTAGCCAATGTCAAGTTCACGTTAACCCTGTTTTCTTCAATAAAAGAACAAACTTGCCTTCCAAACTCTAGATTCCGTAACTTTGTACAAGCAGACAAGACACCAACCATTGTCACATGACTAGCCTTAACGTCCTCTGACTCCATCTTCTTAAAAAGCTCCAAAGCCTTATCAGGAGAACCCTTTTGCACGAACCCATTAATCATCGAATTCCACGAAACAACGTCTTTCTCTTTGATCGTAGTAAACACTTTACAAGCCGAATCTAAATCCCCGCAAGAAAAGTAACAATGTATCAAAGAATTAGCAACGAAAACATCACATCCAACGGCTGACTTAATCGCCATCCCGTGAAGAGATTGACCCAAAGACAAAGACGAAACTTCTGCAGCGGTCTTGACAAGGAAAGGGAACGTGTATTTATTCGGGTAACACTGGCTCTCCGAAACCATATCTAAGAAAACCCAGATGCTACGAACAGGGTCTGGTCCAGAAGCGTAAGCACGGATAAGGGTGTTCCAAGTGAAAGAGTTTGGTTGAGGAATTTCGTCGAACACCTTGCGTGCATACTCGAGGCTTGCGAAAGAAGAGAGCGCAGAGATTGCGAAGAGCTTGCTAGCTGAGTAAGGATCAGCAATAGTACCGGTACGGATCATGTGAGCGTGGGTTTGCTTCAGTTGTCGAAGGTTTGTACATCGGTCGATCAGAGATATTGTGTGGCGGGAGCGTTCGTTATTGGTGGTGGTTTGTTGATTCGCATTTGGATGACGTGGCAGAGAGAGCGGTTGTGCTGTGGAGAAGGTAGCCATTTTTTTTTTTGTGTCCGCTTACTTTTTTTTTCTTTTCTTCTTCTACAAATTATATACATTAGTAGCAAAATTCTTTTGAGTGACATTGTGACAATATCCACAAATTATTTAAAATGATTAGAGGCAAATTCTGTCTTAATTTGTAGTATTGATTTTTTCCTGCAACCAAATTTTTCTATATATCTTTTTTTCTAAAATCAATTTTTTTTTTGGGGGGTGAATTGTTAACATTTTTCATTTTGTTTTTTTTAAGAAGAGAAAAACATGTCACGCTCCTTCGTTAATTAATATGTCTACGAGTTGATGTTGTGTCGCGCTCAATTTATATATATATTCTGTTCAGAGCCGGCGCTGAACTTTTTAGGGCTATAAGCCCAAAAAAAAAAAAAAAAAATTGCAGCTCGAAGAGGTCGAACCTGAACAGTGGTGCCAAAAACAATATTCCTAAACCACCGGACTAAAGAAAACTTTTGTAGAAAACGGCCAAAATATTTCTTTTATTATTATCGGCCGCAAGCCAATGCTTGGTTTGCTTGGCCTCTTGACCGGCTCTGATTCTGTTCCAGTTCTTGATTTACCAGCTTTTGTTGTTGTTGTTCGCATGATTCCTTGAAATAAATACACAATAATGTTACTGAAAAAACTAAATTTGTAATCATAAAACATTGTTTGCAGCAGTCAACTTGAAAGATTCCAAATGCTTACCTAACAAAAACACTAAATATATTCGATTATAAAAACTTCGGTGTTTGGAATCTTTAATTATTTTTGTGTGTAAGTAATTTATAAACGTATTTTCAACCACATCTATCGTAATATCTCTATACCTAATAAGATCTTAGTTTTGATACAGTTCAAAGAGCAGAATAATTATTTTTTAAGAATCATTAAAAACACGAGATACAATACAACATGGAGGCAAATATGAAATTGGAAAAGTTGTAAGAAGAAGACACAGTCTTCTATTATTAAAATAAAATGATAATTACGATTTAAAAAAAAAAAAACAAAACATGATCGCCACACGCCGAAACAAATGAAAACGACGGCGTTTTCATAAACCATCGGCGATGATCAAGTCACCGATAAATCTTTTAATGGCAGCAAACGAAGATCCACCGTCCACGACAGCCTCTTTCGCCGCCTCAGCAATATCCTTCGCTTTACTCTTCAGCACACGATCCTCACCGTCCATCAAAGATCTAACGGTTCCTGCGATCTCATCAGCTTTCACTATATGTCCTTCTTCCGACACGTAATCCATCCGCAACTCCATGGCCACACCAAGCTCCTTGACCAACGTGAACGCGTTTAGCTGTTGTTCTGCGTACATCGGCCACGTGGCGATCGGAACGCCGAATCCCAAACTCTCCAATATCGAGTTCCAACCGCAGTGAGACACGAACCCTCCGACTGCTTTATGGGCCAGAATCTCAACTTGAGGAGCCCAACCACAAACTAGGCCTTGATCCATAACCCTGTCCATGAACCCGTCTGGTAAAGCATCGTACGGGCTCGCGTACTCCTTCGGGTCGGTTCGTATCGACCAGAGGAATTTGCAGTCAACGAGCTCCAAGGCTTGAGCGATCTCTTTGATCTGAGTCTCAGGAATATTCCTCAAGCTCCCGAAGCAGAGGAACACCACCGATGACTCGGTCTGATCATCGAGCCATCCTATGATCCGGTCTCGTTCCGATGAGTCCAAGTTCGGACGATCGTTGGAGCAGAGTATTGGCCCGATTGGGTAAACGGGTGGGTAATTATCCGGACAACCACCGAAATATTCAAAAGCGTTAGGCTCAAGAAACGTGAATGAATTTGCCAAAATACCCTTAGCGTCAGGGAACCTCTCAGCCAGCTCGACCCAAGGCTCGTACGTCTCTTTCATGAACAGACCTGATGGCAGAACCTTGGTAGGAACAGAGTTGATGAAACCAGGAACCCGGTTTAGCTCCTCGTTAAAGCTCCGGTTAAACTCTGATTTGATTTCGAGGTGTCTCTCTGGGAGATACTTCATCATACCCAAGAAACCTGCGCTACACGTCAAGAAAATGTAAGAAGGGAGATTAAACTCGTTTCCCACATCGATCATAGGGACGCAGAAGAAATCGAGAACCAATCCAGCCACACGAACTGAATCCGACTCATCACGTGAAGACAAGAGAGTGGAGAGACCATCCCTCACGATGGGAACCATTTTCTTTACGTATTCAAGAATGTAAGCTTCAGGAGCTTCCTGAAAGAGCTTCATCGGTGGAGGGGTTTCGACGTCGGGCAATGTAACGAAACGGATACGAGGCTCATTTTTGACTAGGGACTGGAGGAAGGCGATCGTGTCAGCTTTAGGTATAAAGGGTAGTCCCCAGTAGAGGAGGGTGATGGTGTGGATCCGAGGGTTGTCTTGACTGATGAGACGTTTCGCTAGTTCGATTGTGGCGAGGATGTGCCCGGAGAATGGGTGAGGGATGATGACGAGCTCTACTTCTTGGTTTCCCATTGTACGTTTGGAGATTTGATGAGAAACTCAAAAGTCAATAGGAGAAGACAAATTTAAAAAGGGAACTGAGATTGTGCAAAGCAGTTGTCTCGAAAGGTTTGTTTTGTATGTGTGCTAGGTGTGTTGATTTGGCTATTTTATTGTAAGAGACAGGCAAATAGTTAAATTTTAATCGCACATGTATTATTGTCAGTTATTATTATTATAGTACGTGCAGACAAGATAACAGGAAAAATATAATACAAGATGCATGTTATATTATTGTACATCAATATCAATGCATATGTAATTAAGGTTAACAAATCACGACGACATGTGTTATGTTCTCTATTGGTTATTTGGTTGTAGGCAGATAGTAGTTAATTACAACAAGATCTAATGACTTTTTTCAGTCAATCGTTTTGAACATAATTAGATGAATTTAGATCTAGGGTATTAATTAACTTAAACACATTTGGGAAAGTGTGAAACACGAGAAGTGTATAAAAACTGCAATGATAAGAGCATCATTTTTTTTTTTTAAACAAACTTATATTCACATTCATAATGAGCATCATTTCATATTAGTGTCGTGGATTTGAGTCCAAGCAAATAATCCACCGTTTTTCAAACCTTTCCTTGCTATGTATACCAGAACAATTAAAATTGAGAAATATAATCAATATATTATTTGTATAAGCATAACACATACGTGAATTTTTTCTTTCTGTCTTTTTGTTATAGTGTTTCATACGTGATTCTTATACAAGAGTAGTTTAATGAACTAATTGTGGCGGGAGCGCGCGTTTGTTATTGGTGGCCGTTGGTTGATTCAGATTAGAGAAGTTTGTATATGAAGTAGGAGAGATAGAGAGAGCTTGTGAACTAATATCAAATTTATGAATTTACTGTCCGGACTCCGGAGTGGTTATAAGAACTTGTAGCCACAACCTCACTTGGGGAGTTCTAAGACTTTCTCCAATTCCAAAACAAGGAACATAAAGTTCATAACCAGAGCTTCGGGTTGGTTCATCAAGCTATTCAATCAAACTAAATATGAGAAGTTGTTAAGTCTTGGTTAGGCAAGGATATGTACGTAATTAACATAATTGTTCTCGCATAAGACAATAATTAAACTTTAGATGTATAAAATATATATATCATTAGGTATAGACATATACGTTGCCTCTCACATAATTAACGACATAAATATCCAAAGTATAATGATGCATACGTTGACTCATGTATTGTTTCATCAGACATTGGTTTTGGTTTCCCCATTAGAAGAGTAATTTTGTTAACCCCATTTTTTTCCCATATGTACTATTGGTATTAATAATACCGTATTACGTTTTCTATTTTTATAGAGATTTTAAAACCTTTGACTATCTAATGATCAAACTCTTTTATAAACAAAATATTTCAAATAGTGTATTCAACTCTATCAGATTTTCTTCTATAATATCTTCATTTTGTTCAAAACAATATTACTAAAAATATCTTCATAAATATTCAAAATAAAACTCTTTAAATTTTCATTTCCAAAATATGACAAAAATGTCAAGGATGTTAAATCTCCTCTTCATCTTCCTCTCTTCTATCATGATTCATTACTTTCCCGTAGCAAGCTCCACACAATGCCGTGTATAGCAAGTCTAGCGTCAACGAACAACTACAAGCAAATATAAATTTTGGATGTAGTCTAAGGAGTTGATTGCAGAAAAATACAGCCAGGTGGATCATGTTTTACCCCAAATACACTAATAAATCATGCGTCATTTGTGATGAACGCTTATTACCAAAGCCATGGCCGCACTATAAAAGCATGCAATTTCATGTTTATCAATACCCGCAAGTTCACTTCTATAAACCCTAGTTACGGTGGCTGTGTCTTTGTTCTTAGAAATATGTATTGTTTTGATAAGTGAACTGGGTAATAAGTATGTGGTAAAATGAATAATTCCACAGTTCCATTGTTTTTTTCTACTATATAATTATGAAAAATACAAGATTTGTTACGATGAGATTTGATATTTTTTTCATCTCTAGCTAGCAACGGTGGATCATGGATGAATAGGGAGATCAATCGTTCTTTCTCAAATCTCAACCTTATTAATTAGCTTTACTTTGTGATTAATCTAGGATTTTGAAATCCGACCAGTCTTATCCTTAATTACTTTGAGATCACGCCACATGGCAATAGACAAGCATCGGCAACTGAAATGAAAAGTCAAACTATCCCACATCGGAAGATTATGAAAGAGTTTATAATCTCTTTAGGTTATAAATTGGAAATGATGTCAGATAGTTTCATAACCCGTTTCTGTCAGATGATGATGCGTCAATGATCGTTAAGAGACGGCGTATCATGTCAACAATATGACGAACATTTTAAAAGGCGAGTGAGCCTAACCTTACTTTGGTTTGGGGTTGCCCGTCAATTTTTGGAAACCTCGATTCGATTTATCGAGGTTCTACCAAAACCAAAAGAAGATTAATCTTAGGTATAATAAATGTAAAGGAAGATTTATAATAACCGTAGATATATATACCCATAATATTATTACTCTTTGAATGGACTTTATTAAACTTTTCACATATAATAACGGAAGATTTATTTGATGAAAAAAAGAAGATATTATAATTTACGGTACTCTTTGATTATCCAAAAATATAGCTCTTTAAATTTATTAACCTGTTCATATTTATAAAGGGAAGATTTATTTGACAAACAAAAAAAAGAAGGAATACTGTATATATTTCTGATTTAAAATACTCACATAGATGGAAATATTTGGTAGAACGATATATGTTACATTTTTTCTTATATTACTATTACAAACCAATTTTTTAATTTTTTTTTTTAATGGTTGATGTGAGTCACTAATAGACCCAAAATATATATCCAAATAGTCCAATAAAGAAATTTAAAGTGTTAGCCAAATCAATATATAATATACATCTATATGCCCATTAAACTAGGGTACACTTATTATTTTATTATTAAATGAAAACTTAATATACTTTTTTAACACAAAACCTAATTACACCATAGTTCTACCGTTAACTCTTTTCTTTTTTTGTTTCCATCAAAATGAAAGGAGATGCAACAAAACAGTAAAAATAAAATATTTATGACGCTAAGAACAAATATTTTGCCTCCATTACTGGCCCGTAATTGCACTCAATACAATAGGGACTTAATTAAAACCAACATCGATGGTAAACGCAATGATTTTCATCAAGATCATAATAAAAAAATAAGCAACAAAAAAGCAAAACAATAAGCAAAAAAAAATGTTCTTTAAGTATTATTTTACATTGATTAGTTGAAAGACATAAAAACAAAATTAAGGGGAGGTAAGAGGAACACTTTCATGATCACAAAGGCACCAAAAGCTTGTTTAAAAAATGGCATAGCTTATTTCATCACTCCATCTTGTACGTTGTACTTGGTCGCATATTTCTAAAATAAGTTATCAAATCTACCAAAGAAAAATATATAACCAATCTTCAAACATATATATATATATATATACTACAAAAAACAGACGTATTGTATTACGTAAATAGTATCACAAAACTAAATGATATTGATTTTTTTTTAACTCTGATTCATATTGAAAGAAAAATGTTCGACAAAAGAATTGAATTGATGCAGCAATACGTATAAAGGAGATAAACTTCGATAATAAAACTTCAACTATACTCTCTGCTCTTCCATGATCCGATCATGAAGCCAAGCCGGGCCTCCCAACGCAAGATAAGACCTGAGCCGCCCATCTCGTGTAACACTTGAAGCAATCTCCCTAGTCAAAGCATTGGCTTTCAGTGACGAGAGTTTAAAGGACACTCCTCTCATCACCCGGACTACTCCAATGATCTTCTCCACCTCTGAGCGGTATTTCGGCCATTCCAAAGGCGTCTCTATCGCTGCTAATGTCGACTGACAATCCGTCCATATTTCACATGAAGATATATGCAACTCGTGCAAGCTTTGCAAACACCATAATATGCATAGTAGTTCAGCCGATATACGATTTGTTCTTGGGGTAAAGGCATCTCTAGCATGATATTTAACATTCCCCATGTGATCTCGTAGTATCCACGCACCACCGCAATAAAAAGTATCAGTCAACCACGTAGCGTGAATATTGCATTTCAGCATACC
This sequence comes from Camelina sativa, assembly GCF_030686135.1. NCBI lineage: Eukaryota > Viridiplantae > Streptophyta > Magnoliopsida > Brassicales > Brassicaceae > Camelina > Camelina sativa. The sequence continues at coordinate 5,317,575 of NC_141895.1, read as the reverse complement.
TGGAGCCGGTTTAACCCAACGGTGAGCTGGAGATCTGGTAGATGCACCTGGATTCATCATCGACTGAGACACCAATTGCTGTTGCTTAATCCATTCCTTAGATTCTGCAAATGCTGTGGCAAGGAGAATATGGTGATCATGATCTCTACCCGCAAAAATGGCTGCATTCCTAGCTTTCCATGTGCCCCAAATAATCCAAGGTATCGTATTCCTAATATTTTCCTGTGGTGAGGACTGATCCATCTGGTCCAAAACATGGTTGATATTCTCTGCAATCGAGCTTGACAATCCATCTTGGGGTAATGTAATCTGAACTTCAGACCAAACATCCTTTGCCAGAATACAACCAAAAAGTACATGAGAAATTGTCTCCTCCTCCACATGGCATTCCTGACTGAGTGGGTTAACCTGCAATCCATGAGTTCGCAAACACTCTGCAACTGCTAATGCTCAAGACAAAGCTCTCCATAAGAACATACTTATCTTTGGCTCTGTGAAAATTCCCCATATCCTGGCTTTTAATAGATTTAGATTAAGTTCCCCCTCTGGAATAGGATTGGTGATCTCCATTTCCTTCACTAGCAACCAGTGACCACTCTTAACAGAGTATCTCCCATCTCTCGTAAAAGCCCATATACTGCGATCTTGAAGACTCTGTTCTGGAGGGAAAGATTTAATACGCGTAACATCGCATGGTGGGAACATTTCTTGCAGCAAATGATCATTCCACTCCCCAGATGGAGTTATAAGAGAAGACACTCTCAAGTTTAAATCAAATGTCATCTCCCTATTAAAAGGTCGTCGTGGAACATCATCCATAACCCACTTATCCAACCAAACACAGGTGTCCTTGCCATCCCCAACCAACTTCATAAGACCACGCTCTAGAAGTTCCCTGCCAAACAAAATGCTTCGCCAAGCGTATGATGGACGATATCCAATTCTCGCCTCAAGAAAACATTTTCCAGCAAAATATTTGGATTTTTAAACTCTAGCCAGCAATGATTCTGGGGAGTCAAGAATAAGCCAAGCTTGCTTTGCAAGAAGTGCCTGGTTGAAACGTCCTATATCCCGAAAGCCAAGGCCTCCACGATGTTTAGCTTGGCACAATTTCTCCCATGAGACCCAATGCATTTTGTGTTTATCTTCACTCTCATTCCACCAAAACTTAGCCATAGCACTAGTAAGTTGTTTGCATTGATGTTTAGTCAATCGAAAGCAGGACATAGCATAAACTGGAAGCGCCAGTGCCACTGCTTTTAGCAAAACTTCCTTACCTCCCAGAGATAATGTTTTTTCATACCATCCGCTAAGTCTCGACTTCAGTCTGTCTGTGATGTAGTTGAGGAGGTCCCTTTTAGATCCACTGAATTGAAACACTCAGGTAAGCCCAAGTATTTTCCATCTCCTCCTTCTTGTTCTATGCCAGTGAATACACCAATCAGACGTCGCATATATGGGTCAATCTTCTTACCGAAGGTAATGGTGGACTTCTGAAAGTTGATCTCCTGTCCAGAAGCATCGCCATACACCTTTAAACAATCCAAAAAGTTCGCACATTCAGGTAGTGTAGCTTGGCACAAGAAGAAGCTATCGTCAGCAAAAAGCAAATGTTGAACTGAAGGACAATCGGGGGTAAGTTTCATCTCTGTTATCCGACCTTCCAGCTCTGCTTTATTCATTATATGTACTAATGCCTCAGCACACAAAATGAATAAGAAGGGTGATAGAGGATCACCCTGACGAATCCCTCTTCCTGGTTTAATATATCCATAAGGTGCTCCATTGACAAGTACTGAATATGAAACAGAGGTGACGCAGCTCATAATCCAGTGTACCCATTTGATATGAAATCCCAACCGAATGAGTAATTCTTCTAGGAACCGCCACTCAACTCGATCATACGCTTTTGACATGTCCGTTTTGATGGCCATAAAGTCCTCATCACAATGAGGATTTGTTCTCAAAGCATGGACCATCTCATGTGCCAACAAAATATTGTCAGAGATAAGCCTGCCAGAGACAAAAGCTCCTTTCGTCTCCGACACAATGTCAGGGAGAAACTTCTTAAGCCTGTTGCAAAGTACCTTGGAGACTATCTTGTAGATAACGGAGCATAAAATGATTGGTTGAAGTTCAGACATTTTCGATGGATTAGGTTTCTTAGGTATCAAGCAGATCTGAGTGAAGTTCCATTACGAAGGGAGAGAACCCGAATCAAAAAACTGTTGAACCTCTGCAATGACTTGAGGCCCAACAATATCCCAATATGCTTGATAGAAGTGACCTGACATTCCATCCGCTCCTGGTGTACTTTCTCCTATGATACTAAAGGCAGCTATTTTGATCTCTTCACCCGTTACCGGCTTGATAAGATCGTTGTTCATCTGATCTGTGACGCGGGGAAGCATACTTCCAATGGCTTCGGATATGTTCTCTGGGTTGGAGCTCGTGAACATTCTATTAAAGTACTCCACTGCAACCTCTCCCTTTGATCCTTCTGAGAACTGTTCAATGCCATTGGTGTCAAGGAGTGAAAGAATTTTATTCTGCACCCGTCGTCGCTGTACACTGCCATGAAAGAATCTTGTATTATTATCACCCGTAACCATCGTTCCTTACTTAGCTGCTTCCAAAACAGCTCCTCTTCTCGATAAGCTTCCGCTAGCTCCCACCATAGAGTCTTTAATAACATGAGGTCCGGCTGTCGTTTGCTTCCTTCCTCATCAAGTTTTGTGCGCAGTTGAACTAGACGATCTCGAGAATTTTGGTTGGTGTTACGTTTCCACTGCGAGATCCGTCTTCTGCAGTCTGCAATCCTATGCATCAATGAGATCTGACCAGTAAGCTCACCATGTCGCCAACCTTCTTTAATGACATCTACAAACTCCGGCTTGGCATCCCATCTCTTATTAAACATGAATCTTCCTTGTTTAGACATATTTTCATGAATGATATTGTTTTAAATTACTTTTAATAACTGATATAAAAATTATATATTAACATCAATTACAATAATCGATACTATTATTGATTCGTATAACATCATTTCATTATAACTAATGTAAATCTAAATCGTTTACATCACTTTAAAAATATTAATACAAATATATAAATTTACTTCACTTAATAATTGATGTATTTATTAATTTATATCCACAGATATAAGTTTTACATCATCTCCCTTTTATAAATGATGTTAGCAATACATATATTTCAAGAAAAAAAAGTAATTGGATAAACATACCTTATTTTTTTATCTTAAGTTTTGTCGATTAAACTATATCTATATATATAATTTGATTTCATTATTCTCTATTTTTTATTTTTAGTATGAAAAGTGTTGAGCAAATTTTTTTATTTTATTTTTAAAAACTCCAAATATAAAATTTTAAAATATTTAGTTCTTTTTGTTTTTCAAAAATAAGACTCGTAGTTCAAAAACTTAAAACAAAGAAAAAATAAAAAAATAATTAAGTTATATTCTTTAATCAATTAAAACTAAAATCAAAACTGACAAAAAAAAAAAAAAATTCAAACAGCTTGTATCCCACATCGACACGGGCAAAACAAAGTTCTCCTAATTGCTTCTATATATATTTACTTCATGTTAATCCATCTTTTGTAGGGATAACAACCAACTGGGACCCAACATAAATATAATATAAATAATTTTTATTAGATGAATATTTTTAAAAAATGATTGAAAGATATAAATAATTAAATATTATTTTACAGAAAATTATTTTCATATTATTTATTATAATATTAGTTGTAACAACAGTTTTCTAAAATTATATAAATACTTTACATTAGTTTTGATAACTGATACAAATATTTTATATCAATTTAATAAAATAATGTATTACTTGCAACAATTTTTTGTAAGTGATGTAAATGAATATAAATATCACTAATTGTAACAAATATTCATTTCAATCGATGCAAATTATTTGAATTGATAAAATGTAAATCATTTATTTAAGTGATGCAAGTTATTTTAACATCATTTAAATATGATACAAATATATAAAAAGAATCGATGGATCGATCTAAACTTGGAAAAAGAATAGAGAAGTATGAGAAAAGAATTGTGAAAAGTGTAAACATTATGTAAACATTTTAAGGTTAGAGAAATATAATAAAATTAATTTATCACATATTACCTACTATATTAAAATAATATTAGTTTTTCACATATTACACACACATTTAATTATGTTCATGTTTTGATGACTATAAGATACATAGATGGTGATTTTTTTTGTTTCTTGAATGGATTTTTATCATCATAAGAACATATACAATCTAATGTTGATTCAATCAAATGCTAGTTTCATGTAGTTCAAAATAATACAAGTTTTTTTCCAAGCAATTTTCAATTTTATTAGTTTATTTGGTGTGAGTTTATAGATTTCTTAAATAAAAGTAAGCAAAATCAAAATTAATTAATCATCTATTTGGATCCAATTTGATGCGGTTTTAGTTAACTCACTGTGAGAGCAGCCTTAGTTTCTAATTAAAAACTTTATTTAATTTTGGTTTTTAGGATACATACTAATTACCTTAACAAGTTTGTATGGGTTTTCATATCAACAAGAGATCATAAAGAATAGCATGCCACATATATTGATGTTTTGAACTGCCCCAACTATATCACGAGTGTCATGTGTCCATTTCTAAGAAATCTCTAGACCTTAATACTACACATACTCCGATCCCCACCACCCACAACAAAGAAATGCAGTTGTGTTTCGTTAAGGCTGTCAGGTGTTACTAAATACGTACTCTACGACTATGTGCAAAGAAAATATCATTCTCATGTCACAAAATTCAAGCACCAGCAATAACCTGTTTCTTTTAAGACCAAGACACCCCAACATTTCATATGATGCATATTGTCAAAAATTGAGAAGCTTATAATACCATCTCTAGGAGACGGAAAGTTTGAAAGGGCTCATACTTACCTTTCAACTGGAAAGAACATGGTTTACAGTTTCTCCTTCTATACCATAGACATGACAAAGAGCATCAACTTTCATTCCAATCGACTTAATCCGACTTTGCTAAAACGCATCGTGCAACACCTCCTTTTCATTTACCTGACAATTAAGCCAATACCCTGATTTAACAAAATAATCTCCACTCTTAATTATATGCATCTAATACCAAAAAGCAAGTTCATGATAGCTGGTTTTATTGCAAAATAAAATAACTTTTTATTGCCAATACAGTAAAATATATATAACACTGCATCATCTATATTAAAAACCAAAGAAAATTTATCAATTATAATATAAAATCATAAAATTAGATATATAAACTAAAAAAATTATCATGTGGTGTATCACGGTTTAAATCCTAGTATATATATATATATATATATTAGGTAGGATTTATAATTTACAATACTCACCTAGATATCTAATATATAACTCTTTAAATTGACTTTATTAGACCAAAAAAAAAGAGGAAGAATTTTTTGACAAAATACGTTCTGAGGCGTCAGCTCGTGAAGATAGACGCACCCCTACAAACTTCGAAAGTCTCGATCGAGTTGATAAGATGAAGTCTCCAAATTTCTTGTATTTACTTTTGCTGCAGATTTTGTTTCGTACATAATGTCCTAAGCTGACCGATCATCCTCTTCGTCCACATGATCACCGAGGAAAAGAAAAAATAAGTCTTAGGCCTTGTATCTTTTGAGTTTTTGGAATAAACTTAGAAAATTATATATTTATGGCTTTCAATATGTATCTTCTTAAAACGTCAAACGGTAGTGTTGAAAAATGACCAAACTGCTTACTTGCAACTGTAACGGTATGGTTTGGTTAGTGATTTATATTCCATTTGACAAAAAATTATATTATCCTTCCTTTTTAAAAAAATTATTCAAACAGAGGACAAAATTTTAAAAGGAAATTTTGATGAATATCATTTTTCTCTTTTTTTTTTGTCAACGATGAATATCATTTGAGTTTATTAAAATATATCCATCTATGTGAAGGAAGATTTATACTTTTACAAACACTCATGTAAGGTAATATGTAACTATTTAATTTGAAGTTAATTTGATAATTAGAGTATTCATATAAGTAAAGGGAAGATTTATTTGACAAAAAAAGGAAAGAGTTTAATTTACAATACTCACATATGCATCTAAAATATACTGTATAACCCTTTGAATAACGTTCGAATTTATTAGAGTATACATATATGTAAAGGGAAGATTTGGTAGACGGACGACATCTCCTACAAATCTTCCTTATTTATGTATAAATGTATACACCTCATTATCTCATCTTCCGTTTTTTTCTTCCTACGTTACTATTTTTTTTTTTAACTCATGAATTAATAAGAAGGGAACAGGAATGTTGCAAGAACAACCAAGGGAAAAAACATAACAGTAGTAACAGAGTAAAACAAGAAACAAAGCCTAGTATCTTCGGCATCGTTCCTCTTCAATCCTACGTTACTATTTACAAATCTTTCTCATTTGTTATGTACAACAAAGTCTTTTATGTCACATATTTATTATTTCCTTTTCTTTCGTACATTCCTCTAGTATAAATATAAACCACATAAGAAATCATCACTTCACTATACCAAACAGCTTATAGATTTATTTTGTTTTTTTTAAGAGATGGCAAACATTTCGCCGTTGTTGTCGCTCATCGCAATCCTCCTATCATCCATCATGATCAACCACCTTCCCGTGGCAAGCTCAAAACAGTGGTGTGTGTCAAAACAGACGGCCAAGGATGAGCAGCTAGAAGATAACATCAATTTTGCGTGTAGTAATGGGATTGATTGTAGACCAATCCTACCGAGTGGAGCATGTTTTAAACCCAATACTACAATAAGCCATGCATCATATTTGATGAACGATTATTATCAAAGCCATGGCCGAACCAACGAGGCATGTCTGTTCTATTTCCCAAATAGTGGCATACTCACTTCCACGGACCCTAGTTACAATCAATGTATCTATAAATAGGTGATCCACGAAATACATGAAGGATGAATAATTCGGCAGTTCTAATGTCATTTTTCTTACATATATGTTAGGTTACACAAACTCCAGATTTCTTTTGCTGTTTCTTGTTCGTTAATTGATAAAGTCTTCCTTTGCTATGTTGTTCTAGAAGATATTGCAATAAAATGTTTTATAAAAATAAATTTGTCAAATTTGTTACTTGCATGACTCAATGATCGTTAAAAGACTATTGGGCTGTATAGCCCATATAAGTTAATGCGGTCTCTTAGATGATTAGGTCAACTTCTGTATCTGAGACCATGACATATATATACTCAAACACAATGTGACTTACAACCTAAGAAACACATTAATACAATACAACAAGGTTTCTTGACATGGTATCAGAGCCCTAAGACCTAAAACTTCAAAGAGGTCTTAGGTGTTCGATCTTGTGATCTAGAATTCCGCACAAACACTTTTCTTCGTTTCTCAAAATTTTCCGTTTCTCTCTTCACCGATGTCGACTTCACCATCTACGTCATCGGCTCTCACAACAGCAATAACCCCATCCCGTCCTGAATCTCGTCGAACCATATCACCATATGATTTAACTTCCGGTGATAATCCCGGAACTTTAATCTCCAAACCTCTGTTACGAGGTTCAAACTATGATGAATGGGCAAACAATCTTAAACTTGCTCTCCAGGCCCGGAAAAAAATTTGGCTTCGTCAACGGATCTATACCTCAACCACTGGAAGACGATGTTGATTTTGAAGACTGGATCGCAAACAATGGACTGGTGGTGTCCTGGATCAAACTTACCATTGAAGAAAGTCTCTCCTCCTCGCTGTCTCACCTCAATAACTCTCATGAACTCTGGACTCATGTTCAGAAACGGTTTGGTGTGAAGAACGGACAACGAGTTCAACGTCTCAAGACAGAACTGGCTAACTGTCGACAAAAAGGTCTTACTATTGAATCTTATTATGGTAAACTGACTAAGTTGTGGGGAAATCTTGCTGATTATCAGAAAGCTAAAACTATGGAGGAAGTACGTCGAGAGCGTGAGGAAGACAAACTTCATCAGTTTCTCATGGGTCTCGACGATACCTTGTACGGCGCCGTTAAATCATCTCTGCTCTCTCGGGTCCCTCTACCGAGTCTCGAAGAAGCATATAACACTTTGATTCAAGATGAGGAATCAAAGCTTTCGAGTCGCATACATGAAGAACGGTCCGACGGTGTAAGCTTTGCGGTTCAGACCAATGTTCCAAGAAAACCTTTCGTGAACAAAACTTCTTTGATCTGCAACGTATGTGGTCGCACTGGTCATCTCGGAGAAAACTGCTTCAAGAAAATTGGTTATCCAGAATGGTGGAATGACAAATCTCTTCGTCCTAAGCCTGGAGGTAACAGCGGCACTGCTTCCGGATCTTCGGCTCGTGGTGTCACGACTACATTTGTGGGCTCAATGTTTGGCCAAGGCACAACTTCAGCTCATGTGAATACTATCTCTACACTGCAACCTTCACATCACCCTGTTTTTCACACTGCTACGGTCAACAATACCTCACCTTTAACATCAGCTGATCGTATTGGTCTTAGTGGTTTAAGTAACGATGATTGGAAGCTTCTACAGAACATTCTTGCTGAAAAGAAATCTCGCTCGGCTAACCCTCCCACGGGTATGTATTTTTTTGAATCCTGGATTATCGATACTGGTGCCTATAACCACATGACAGGTTCTCTTGAATATTTGGTTGATGTTTGTGATATGGCACCGGTTATTATCAAGCTTCCTGATGGTCGTTTCACCTCTTCTACTAAGATCGGCCGTGTGGTGTTTGGTTCTTCATTAAGTCTTCACAATGTTTTCTTTGTTGATGAGTTGAAGTGTCATCTTATCTCTGTTTCTCAGTTGACTAGAGAGCGCGGTTGTGTTTTCCAAATTACTGATCGGCTGTGTATTATTCAGGATCGCATCACGAAGACGCTGATTGATGCGGGTGAGGAACAACAAGGTCTTTATTTTTTTAAAAGAGTGGAGGTTGCAGCTGCTGTTCATCATGTGGATTCTACGTCTACAGTAGTTTGGAATTCTCGTTTGGGACATCTCTCTTCTACTGTTTTAGATATGTTGCAGTTTTTGGATTCTAAAAATAAATTTGATTCAACGTCCTGTGATGTTTGTATTCGAGCAAAACAGACAAGAGAGTCTTTTCCTTTAAGTTATAATAAGACGAGTATTGCTTTTGAACTAATCCATTGCGATCTTTGGGGACCGTATCGTACTTCAGCCATCTGTGGTTCTCGGTACTTTCTTACTATTCTTGATGATTATTCCCGCGCAGTTTGGATTTATCTTCTACCTTCAAAGATAGACACACCTACTCATCTTAAAAAAATTTTGGCTCTTGTTGAACGACAATTTTGTGCTCAAGTGAAAACAATTCGCAGTGATAATGGCTCCGAATTCATTTGCCTCAAAGATTATTTTGCCCAACGAGGCATTATCCACGAAACTGCTTGTGTTGGCACACCGCAACAAAACGGCCGCGTCGAACGTAAAAATCGTCATATCTTGAATGTCGCTCGTGCTCTTCGGTTTCACGCTAATCTCCCAATAGAGTTCTGGGGTTATTGTGCGTTAACGGCTGGCTACCTTATCAACCACACTCCTACACAGATTCTTGATGGTAAAACTCCTTTAGAGCTTATCTACAACCGACCTCCGCCAATGAACCATATGCGTGTGTTTGGTTGTCTCTGTTACGTTCACAACCAAAAACACGGTGGTGACAAGTTTGCAACAAGGGGTACTAAATCGATCTTCATTGGTTATCCGTTTGGCAAAAAGGGTTGGCTTGTTTACAACCTTGAGACAGGTGTTGTCTCTGTTTCTCGAGACATTGTTTTTCGTGAAAAGAGATTTCCGTTTGTCGATGATGAAACTACTTCACCTCTCTTTAGTTTGTTTCCATCGTCCCTTTTTCCTCTTGCTGACTCATCTCCGAATTTCTTTGACGAGCAACCTGTGTTATCTTCAGCAGTCATTTCACCGGAGGTTCCTCAGTCAGAATCCATCCCACCTGCGACTGTGGACTCAACACATCCCTCCTCTGACACACCAGTTCTTGCGTCAGAACCTGACTCTGTTTCAGACACTACTACGTTTGCCTCAACCGAAGCACCAAACTCTGTTAATGCTTCTCCTACTCCTGCAACCAACACCTCTCAACAACTTGTCCCTACGTCTTCGTCCGTTTCCACCGAGATTACTCCGACACCAGAACAGCTCGGGTTTGGCCATCGCACAAAACGACCACCTGTGAAACTAGCGGACAATGTCACCTCTTTGATCTACTCGCCTCCACCCTCCGTGACACCTTATCCAATTGACAACTATGTCTCTAGTTCTCAATTTTCGGAGACTTATCAAGGTTTCTTATTCGCCATTACATCTGGCCAGGAACCCAAGACCTACAATGAGGCTATTCTTGATGAAAATTGGCGATTTGCGGTCATGAAATAGAAGCCTTAGAAGCTCTTCAGACCTGTACAGTTGAAGATCTTCCTCCAGGAAAGCACGCTATTGGTTGTAAATGGGTTTTTCGTTTGAAGTTCAATGCTGATGGTACGCTTCAGCGTCACAAAGCACGTGTTGTAGTCCTTGGCAATAACCAGGAAGAAGGAATCGATTACTCCGAGACTTTTGCTCGGCCAAGATGATCACTATTCGGGCTTTTCTCCAACAAGCAGCATCCTTAGATTGGGGGGGTCCATCAAATGGATGTTCATAATGCTTTTCTACATGGTGACCTTGATGAAGAGGTTTACATGAAGTTTTTTCCTGGTTTCCGTACGGGTGATCCGAATAAGGTGTGTCGTCTTCGCAAGTCTCTCTATGGGTTAAAGCAAGCTCCACGTTGTTGGTTTGCTAAGCTAGCTGAAGCCATGAAAATTTTTGGGTTTGTTCAAGACTACTCCGACTACTCTTTGTTTGTCTTGGCTACTAATACTGCCCGTCTTCACGTCTTGGTTTATGTTGACGACTTGATTATCACTGGGAGTTCGATTCATGTCGTCAACAAGTTGAAACACTATTTGAGTTCTTGTTTTCACATGAAGAATTTGGGTGTTCTGCGTTATTTCTTGGGTCTCGAAGTCGCTCGAAGTCCGTCTGGCATTTATCTTTGTCAGCGGAAGTATGCTCTCGACATCATTGCTGAAACAGGTCTTCTAGGTGTTCGACCAACCACTTTTCCGTTGGAACAAAATCACAAGCTCGCTTATGCCAAAGGGTCTCTGTTTCCGGAACCTACACGATATCGCCGTCTTATTGGTCGTTTGATCTATCTTGGTAACACGCGTCCAGAACTATCTTATGCCATCCATATCCTCTCCCATTTCATGGCTTCTCCTCAACAGGCCCATTGGGACGCCGCTCTTCGTGTAGTGTGTTACTTAAAGAATAGTCCAGGTCAAGGCATTCTTCTTCGAGCTAATAAGCCTCTTACGTTAACAGCATGGTGTGATTCGGATCATGCGAAATGTCCTTCTTCTCGCCGTTCTTTGACTAGTTATTTTATACAGCTCGGTGGTTCTCCTCTGTCTTGGAAGACAAGAAAACAGGATGTTGTTTCTCGATCTTCCACCGAAGCCGAATACCGAGCCATGGCGGACACCGTAAGTGAAATCCTCTGGCTTCGTCAACTTCTTCCTTTCCTTGGTATCCAAGTCACAGCTCCCATTACTGTTTACTCTGATAGTCTATATGCGATCATGCTTGCTGCCAATCCCGTTTTTCACGCTCGCACAAAACATGTTGGTACGGATTGTCATTTTATACGAGACGAAATTATACGTGGTACCATTGCTACTCAACATGTCTCCACTACTACTCAGCTCGCGGACATCTTGACGAAAGCATTGGGACAAAAACACTTTGAAGATTTTTTGGACAAGCTCAGTGTTTGTAATCTCCACACTCCACCTTGAGGGAAGGGGGGGGGGTATTGGGCTGTATAGCCCATATAAGTTAATGTCGGTCTCTTAGATGATTATGTCAACTTCTGTATCCGAGACCATGATATATATATACTCAAATACAATGTAACTTACAACCTAAGAAACACATTAATAAAATACAACAAGGTTTCTTGACAAACACGCACGTATCATACAAACACCAAATTTTCCAAAGGCGAGTGTCCCTGGCCTTACTTTGGTTAGAAGATTAGTACTTTAACAACTTTTTGTTGTAATATATATATCATGTTTAAGATTATTTATGTTATTAATTTGTTTACTAATAATTAAAATTAAAACGAACAATAATTCATTAAATAATTTTACCAAAAATAATCAATTAGTAATTCGTGGTAAAATTTTCACGTAATGTTTTGTGGCAGTCTTTGGCAACATTACCACACTAAAATCATGGCTGCTTTGTGACTAATTACCACTAAAGCTGTTTGTGTGTCATTTGTGGCAATTTTACCAGAAATCAATTTCTAACACTTTCATAACAATTCACCAGAAAAGTAATGTGACAATTCGTTGCAAAATTTGCCAGAACGTGTGACTGGTAAACTTGTGGTAAATTAACCAGAACTTATTGTCTGGTATATTCATGACAAGTTACCACAAAAATATTGTGACAATTCGTGGCAAAGTTGCCAGAACCGGTTCTTGGTTAGCTCGTGACAAATTTACCGCAAAATAACATTGTGGCATTTCGTGGTAAAATTGCCAGATATTGCCACGGTTTATTTTTTGTAACGACCCTATAGCCACACTATTTATTTGTGGAAATCTCTGGTAAATGTTCCTATTGCCATAAATTCAGAGCATTTGCCAGAAAAATTTCTTTGGCATTGGACTCATTTTCTTGTAGTGAACAATAAAAGAAGGTCAATTCAACAATCAAAACAAGATTCATTTGCAGCGGATTCAAAACTAAGTTTGAGTGTAAAATAACAAAGTTATATAGCTTATGGATAAGAAAAGGCTAAGGCTTTGTTCCTATCACGTCCTGTATGAATTTCTCAATACCCAAATACGAAGATCCACCGTTCATCGTAGCTTCCCGTGCCATCTTGGAGATATCCATCACTCTCTTCCTAACAACATTATTATCCTTGTTCATTACACAACGAACCGCTGTCTCGATCTCTGTTGCACTGACTAGTTCATCGCTATGTACCCTGTAATCAAGCCTCATCTCCACTGCGAGCTTCAGTTCCTTCACCATCAGAAATGCATTGAGCTGTGCTCTGCATACATTGGCCATGTCACTATTGGAACACCAAACCATAAACTCTCTACTATTGAGTTCCATCCACAATGAGACACAAAACCTCCCACTGCCTTATGGGCCAATATCTCCACCTGAGGAGACCAACCGCATATCTTTCCCCTTCCAGCGAGACGGTCAAGGAATCCCTCAGGCAACAAAAGTTCAACGTTTGTCACCTCTTCTGTGCGTAGTGACCAGAGGAACCTGTACTGACATAGCTCAAGTCCATGTGCTATTTCCTTCACTAGAGGACCTTTCAACTTGCCCATACTCCCAAAACAAAGGAATACAACCGATGCATCCGGCTGATCATCAAGCCATTTCATCAACTCGTCACGACGGGCGAGGTCCTGATCCGGATGAGGATGGGCCTTGGGGTTAAATATGGGGCCAACAGCATAAACAGAAGGGTAGTTTTGCTCATGATGAAAGTGACTCACAGAGCAAGGCTCAATATCAAAGGAGGTATTCACTAGGACTCCCTTAGCATTGGTGAACAATATGGCCAGCTTAACATAAGCGTCATAACCATCTTCAAGAAATAGAGCTGAAGGCAGAACTTTAGCTGGAACAGGGTTTACAAAGCCAGGAATCAGACAACATTTCTCCAGAATCCTTTACAAAAACCGAGGTATCTCTACAATGTCGATCTGCTAGATACTTCATCATAGCTAAGAACCCTGAATTTGTAGTCAAGAACACATGAAAAGGGAGACTTGCATCTTTAGCAACGTCAATCATGGGGAGACAGAAAAAGTCAGCAACCACTCCCTTGACGTTAACTCCATCCAATGCAAGAGAAGTTACTATATCCATGACAATGTTTCTCACTAGAGGGATATTTCTTACGATAACATCGTATATATAAGCTGCCACAGATTGTGTAGTTCCAAGCGTAAGGTTCTCCTCTAACTCACGGACATCAATGAATCTAACAAACGGAAGAGAGGAGGCAATTGACTTAACATAAGTGTCTAAATGAGACTGACCTTGCAGCTTCATCAAGAGGATTGTGATACGGATCCTATCATCTTGCTCAATGAGACGCCTAGCCAATTCAAGAAACGGAACAAGATGACCAACGCTAGGTATTGGTATGAAGATGAGCTCTGCATTCTTCATAACTTAACAAAACAATAGATAGCTTTCTGATCTTTACTCCTCCAATCTAACAAACATTGAAACATATCAAAGGAATTAGTTATTTTGACGACTTGGTGACATGTGATGACGTGGCCATTGGCAAGCTGGAGATAAAACTTCTTTTTTAGTAATGGCGTCGGAACCACGACCAAAAAAAACTACTTTCTTGCATTCTGGTTGGTCGGTCCTCTGAAAGTTTGAGTTATTTCTATAGTACTCCCCTGACTTGATCACATATCATCATCCTGTCCTCATAATTTTAGTCCATTCAATAGCCTCCAGATTAGATTCCCCATATACACAAAATTTATAAAGTGAACAATTTACCATCTGCGGAAAAAAAAACGAATCAATTGTAGAATAAATATAATAAAATTAAAAATGCATCATCCACACACAATAAAAAAGCAGTCTAAAAGAGGAACATTATTTATTTTGGTTTCTTTTCCTATTTTTTTTTGGTGTGAATTGGTTTTTTTTCCTATGATAGAATAGAAAAAATTATAGTATATAATTATATATATCTTATTATATAAACTTTGATGCCAAAATTACTCATTAACAAGATCATGACATGTGTTACTTGTATTGATAAAATGTTGACATGTGTCAATTCTAAATTTACAAAACATTAAAAAAAAACTAAAAATTAAAAAGTAAAAATTCTCTATTGTAAAAAGGAAATCTACTAACTATCAATATTTATTTATTCTTTCTTTTAAATATTTTAATTTAGTTGTGTTGTAGTACTTTTAGATTTTAGTTAAATTTGATTTCTTATTAGAAAATATAAAGCTTGATGTCAAAATTACTCATTAACAAGATCATGACATGTGTTACTTGTATTGATAAGATGTTGACATGTGTCAATTCTAAATGTACTAAAAATTAAAAAGTAAAAGTTCTCTATTGTAAAAAGAAAATCTACTAACTATCAATATTTGTTTATTCTTTCTTTATTTTAATTTAGTTGCGTTGTAGTATTTTTAGATTTTAGTTAAATTTGATTTCTTATTAGAAATTCGTGATGATTTTAAAATATCTTTTCATATTATTTTGAATTTTTTTCTTTAGTTAAGGATATGTAATATCAATATTTATATTTTTTCTTAATTTTTAAAATGTTGTAGTATTTTTAAATTGTTTTTTAGTTTGTAGTTTTATATCTCTAAATTATCTAAGACTCATATATCATCGTGCTTATAATTTTGAATCTTTATTTTTATTATATTAAATTCTATCTTTCATTTTTTTAAATTTTATTTGGTTGGTCATAAATTCATTGCAATCGTGTAGATATATTTTTTTTCTTTTTATCCACAATATTTTTTGAGTAAACAATTTTAAAGAAATATTTTAGTGGTTACACAAACTATCACAAACAAATTTTAGTGGTGAAAATGATCACATGTGTAGCACCTGTTTCATTTCCCTTTCAACATCATTCCATGCTACATGCAACAGGAAAAACCATCGCAAGACATCACAAGAAACCTTTGAGAAAATTTTAAAACATGCAGCTCTCTTACAAAACTGACTAATTTGCAGATGGCCAGTTTTACAAGGAATGTCACCGTCATATCTCATGAGACAAATTTTAGCAGATTTTCTAGTATAGAATACGAACTAAAAAGTAAAGGGCTCGTGAGTTTTCATATCAATATTGAACTGACAACAACATTTTCCCTTCATAGTCTTTCTCTCATTACTTTACCTTCATTATAACTTAATTAATCACTAAATTAAGAAAAGTTCAACGATCATTGACATGGTTCAGAATTTGGTGTTTTAGTTACTCAAATCGCAAGGTCAAAACCAGAGGAAAAAAAAATTAAAATACGGTCGCACTAACTACTGAAGATTCTCCATTGTAAATGTACAGTTAAGACCAATTGGATACTAAAAAAGTATTCACACGTAAAAAAAAAAAAAGTAGTCTTCTGGAACATGTGTTGTTGAATCGTCAAAACTTTTGTCTCTTTGGCTCTGGTTCCTCATGTACACGAGGAGACATCCCAGGCATAGGCGGTGCAGGTTGCATCATCCCCGCTGAAGGCGGTGCAAGCTGATCACGAGGCCGACGATGAACAGTCTGCATTTGTGTTAGTCGGTTCATCATCACTGAAAAGTGTTCAGGTGGTGGCAAGTAAGCAGTATACTCTTCATCATCCATGTCAGCAAAACAGTCAACACCACCCACAAATGCATGCAAATTAATCACAGCTTTTTCATCTCCTTCCTCTAGCTTCTCCAATTGAAGAAGTTGCAAAAAAACCTCAATAAAGGTCTCCGCTATAGAGGCATTACTCACCAGATCAGAAGTTCTCAATACTCTGGAAGACGCCCTCAAAAGCATATGGAACCAAATATATGAACTGCTACCAGTTGGCTTCAAAAACTCAAAGTGAGGGTTCTTACGCTCTCTCTTAATCAACGCCAGTAAAAAATGGTACCCATACCGTGCCACAAACTGCGCTGTGAACTTAATAACACCAAGCTCCTTGAGTGGGGTATCCATTTCAAGGAATCCAAATGCCAGATCCCTGAAAGGAGGGGGCGGCCCAAGGCCGAGTTGTGCACCACATACACACTCATGAGTAGCTGGAATATCCTGCGCTCCATCTTGGTTCTGATCAGCAAGCCGAGATCCCAGTGGAGGCTGCATTTGTGTTAGTCGGTTCATTCTCACTGAAAGGGGTTCAGGTGGTGGGAATTGAGAAGAATACTCTTCATTCTCCATGTAGGCAAAACAGTCAACACCACCCACAAAAGCATGCAAATCATCAATAGCCATCTCCACTCCCTCCTCGAGCAACCCCAATTGAAGATAGTGGAAAAAACGTTCAAGAACGGTCCCCGTAGGAGCATCACTATTCCTAAGCTTTTTGGACCGCCTTAATACAGTGGCATACGCACCAGCAAGCCCATTATAAAAATCAAAATTCCTATCATGTGGAAGCATGAACTTAAACTGAGGGTTCTTGTCCACTGTCTTCAGCAAATCCTGACAAAAATAAGGCCCATACCGTGCCGCAAACTGCGCTGTGAGCTTAATAATAACAATCTCCTTGAGTGTAAGCTCTTTTACAAGGGGTCCACATATTACAAGATTGGTACGTCTTAGAGGTGGATCCCATATAGGATGATCAAGAACTGGTTGCACGACGTCACACTCATGAATATCCTCAACTCCACCTTGATTCTCAGTAAGCCGGGATACAAGTGGACGCTGAGCATTACAAAGCCGAATTCGTTCTAGTACTAGATGAGTAAGTGACCTATGAGAATACTCACACTCTTCATCCTCCTCCATGTCAGCAAGACAGTCAAAACCACTCAAAAAAGCATGCAAATCAATCGTAGCCATTTCGTCTCCCTCCTCCAGCTTCTCCAATTGAAGACGTTGGAAAAAAACCTCAAGAACCGTTGCCGCCGTAACATAATTCCTCCTCCTCTCACCCAGCCGCGTCAAACGCATGAATACTTTGGAATACGCATTAACACGACCACTATAAAAACTATAGTGGATATCAGTTGGCTTCATAAACAAAAACTGAGGCTTCTTATCCGCTGCCTTATTCAAGGCACGACAAAAATACGGCCCATACCGTGCCACAAACTGTGCTGTGAGGTTAATAATACAAATCTCCATTGCTGCCTTCGACGTTTCAAAAAGACGGTCAAGTGTATACCCGCTGAACGGAGTATCAGATACAAGTGGAGGCTGCACATCTTTAAGTCGATCAACAACCATTGAAAGGCGTTCAGGTCGTGGCATGACAATAGAATAGTCTCGATCCTCCATGTAGGCTAAACAGTCGACACCACCCGTAAAAGAATGCAACTCAACCGT
Organism: Camelina sativa; assembly: GCF_030686135.1. Lineage (NCBI taxonomy): Eukaryota > Viridiplantae > Streptophyta > Magnoliopsida > Brassicales > Brassicaceae > Camelina > Camelina sativa. Next base: position 5,299,301 of record NC_141895.1, on the reverse strand, counting down.
AGACATCTCCACTTTCTTGAAAAAAACCTTAAGAACGGTGGCCATAGAAGGCTTTTCAGAACTGTGTAACATTTTTTGGTAGATACCAACAAGCCCACGGAAAAAGGATAACATTTTACCACTAGTTACCCTAAGAAACTCAAACTGAGGGTTCGTCTCCACTCTCTTCATCAAAGCCCGCCAAAAATACGGCCCCCACCGCGCCACAAACAGGGCTGTGAGCTTAATGATAGCCAAATCTTAGGGTGTCGTCTCTGGGGGGAATGCAAAGTCAGGACGTTCGAAAATAGGTGAAAGAAGATATGGAGGAGGAAACCCAAGATCGAAAGGTGCATCCGGTACAGACTCATGATCGTCAGGTTGATCTACAGGTGCAGACTCATGATCATCAGGTTGATCTCCACCATCTTGATTTTGAGATCGGTGTTGAGCAAGACTTCGCTGGTAATATGCGTGTAAAGGGTCTGAGCTCCACAAAAAGCTATATTTTGGATTGCCCTCTTCATAGGCCTTCATACTACTCTCATGGATTGACCCTCCTTTGGCAACAACAAATGCCACTCCATCGACAAAATCTCTGATTTGTGGAGCCGGGTCCATGATCGCTGCATCGATCTGCGTCGAACTGGACATGTTTTTTCTCTACCGAAAAGAAACTAAAATCAGATTCTCGAGTTTTAGTTAGGGTTTTTTCTTCTTCTTCTTCTTTGTTTTGTGACCTAAATCGTTGGTTTAATGAATCGAATATATGAGACAAATTATTTGTTTATTTTACAATGAGTATTTTACAATTCTTTTTCTTTCAGGATTACTAATTGAATTATAATTTTCTTAATTATGGTATTGTATAATTTCCTTTATCTTTTTCTATTTTTAAGGAAAATTAATCCTTTTTTTTTTGGAATTAGTAAATAAATAAATAAAAAGCCAGCAAAAGAATCAAGAAGAAAATTCCTAAACCTCACATGAATCGAACAAGAGGGTAACGACAAAATTGTCCCAAAGGGAAGATAAGAGGAACTCACTAAATCGAATAAAGAGAAAGATCATACAAGTGGACATTTGATCTAGAAGTGGAGGCTTAAAGACATCACGTCAAGGTACAATAACAGCATAACTAAGCAAGGAAGAGTGTTACACTCCACGAAAACCCTGAGGAGAGTGGCCGGAAATCAAACATTGCATAGAATAGGAAGAAGAAACTCCAGATTCTGTACCTTTGTACAAGTAGACAAGACCACAGCCATTGTCGCATGACATGCCTTAATGTGCTCTGACTCCTTCTTAAACAGCTCCAAAACCGTATCTAGAAAGCTCTTTTGCACAAACCTTGTAATCGAATTACACGAGAACCACGTCCTTTCCTGGATGTAAAGTAAACACTTTACAAGCTAAATCTGAATATCCGCAACAGAACATAACAATGTATCAAAGAATTTGCAATGAAATTGTCTCATCCAACTGTTGATGTTAAATTATCTGCTTGCTAAGAGATCTACCCAATGTTCCAAAACAGAAGAAATGCAGCATTGGCTACCAAAGAAACTCACAGCTTGCAGCTTGGTATGTAAGGAACCAATACAGACATAATTAGAAGCAAAGCTGATGACAGAACAAAAGAGCATCAAGTCATTTGATTGACTGGTCACAACGGGCGGGGTCCTGATATTGATGAGGATGGGACTTCGGGTTATATATGGGGCCAACAGCATAAATAGAAGGGGTAATTCTGTTCTTTAAGAAAATGATTCAGAGACGTAGGCTCAATACCAAAGGAGGTATTCACTAGGATTCCATTGGCCTTTGTAAAAATATAGCAAGTTTAGCGTCAGCATCATAACCGTCTCAGAAGAACTTTGGCTGGGACAGGGTTTCCAAATCCAGGAATCAACAACAGTTCTTATGCAAAAACTGAGGTACCTTTCTTATGTCCATCTCCCAGATACTGCATCATAGCTAGGAACCCGGAATTTGCAGTCAAGAACACATAAAAAAGGGAACACTTGCATCTATCTTTTGCAACATCAATCATTGGTGAGACAGAAAAATATCAGCAACGAATCCCTCGACTGTAACTCCATCAAATGCAGGAGAAGATGATGAGACTGACCTTGTTGCTTCATCAATAAGATGGTGATATACGGATTCTATCATCCTGCTCAATGAAACGCCTGACAAATTCAAGAAAGAAACGGAACAAGATGACCAACAGTTAGGTGTGTGTGTGAAGATGAGCTCTGCATTGCTCAAACCTACTGTCCTCCATCTCTCTCTTTCTCTTTCTTCATTTCAATACATTAATCTCACATCTCCAAAACAATTGAAGCCAGGGCTTGTTCTAGGAATGCTACATTACTGATCTAACTCATTGCAGAAACCAAATCTTCCATCATAAACCCCAAAAAAGCTTCTACTTTTTGACTCTCAAACAAAAACACTTGTTGAATCAATCAAAGTTGAGAAAAGAGATCATGATCGTTCCACATATAAAGAGAAACTCACTGATTCGATTCGATCAAATAAGAGGAATCACAAACAAAACAAAGAGAGAATCGGTTTTGAAACTTGAGAGGCATATATAGATACATCACGATCAAAAGGTACAATAACATCATAATTCAAAAGACATAAGAGATTGTTACATCCCAGGAAAACCCTAAGGCAGACCAAGAGAGTGAGACGACAACAAAATCACACATGTAGTAGTAAAAAAAAAAAAAAAAAAATCACCGCCTGTGATCGTAATCGAGGACCTCAGAATCAGTCACAGACCTCGAGTGCTGCACAATCGACCTTCCAATCGAATTAATCCACTCTTCTTTCTCCTTCTCGTTATCAGCGATGAAGAACATGGTATAGCCACCACTAGACAGCTCAAACGCGAAAGGCTTGTTGACAACATCCTCAGCTCCTTTCACGGTGAGACAATCACCGACGGAGATCACACCACGCGGCGTAGATCCGCGAATTCCAGCAGCGGCTTGATCTTTGAACCAGAGAAGCTTCCCTCGTTTGAGAACGAACCAACGGCGGCGCCAGGTTTTGATGTAATCGCCTTGCTTCGTCAGCCAACCAGAACGCTCCGGGTTTGACCAGAACTCGATCCCTTCGTAATCTTCACGGTTCGGATCTTGGCCCGTCGCGATTCGCCAGATACTCTCCATCTTCTTCTCCTAAAATCTTCTCACCACGACTTGTTCGTCTCTCTCTCTAACTGACCCCAATCGCGCGATTCCCTTTATTGCTTTTAATTGTCTATCTGTATATTGATTGATTCGGTATCTGTATACTATCAAAACGCTGCGTTTTGGTCGCTCTTTCAATGAAGTCGGTCGCGCTTATGCTGGCTCCCTGCGTTTTCTCGGGTCACGCAAGAAGTGTTTTGGGGGGTCCAAAACTCTATAATAGGTTAAAGATTAAACCGGTAACATTTTTGCGGTTAAACAATTTTAAAAATTTTCAATTTTCCCAAACGCTTAAATTTCACAGCTACCGATTGAAATCGCGTTTTAAATCAGTAGACCAACTATATTTGTTCGACCATATGAAATAATTTTGTAAATATTTGCTACAACCTGTAGTGTTAAACAAAAAAAGAACCAATAAATCTAGCAGCTTTTGGTCCTGACAGATCTCAAAACCTCGGACAAAGTCCTAAATTCTAATACTCAAAAGAACCAATCTCACAAATCAAACAGCTGTTTGAGTGAGTGAAACTGAAATCAAAAGTGAAAAACAAGAATGCTTATGCTCAGACATTGTTGATGTGAGGAGGTGTGACTATGGTAACCTCCTCAGGTGACTCAAGAAAGGAAGACTCAGCAAGATCGATGGCTCGTGCTAAAGCCGCTGCTTTATTCTCACACTCTCTATGTTCATCATCAGGGTTACTGTCTGCAACAACCCCAGCTCCAGCCTGGATATGAGCAATCCACTCTCGACGTCTCTGAGGATGCTTGTAAGAGTATAATGTGTCATAACGGGTATTTGTTGGGAAGACCATTGTTCTAAGAGCCAAGGCAATGTCCATGTCTCCATTAAACGAAATGCCTCCAAAGCCTCCACTGTAAGGACCACGCCTTGTTACTTCAAGTTTATCTATTAGCTCCATGGCTTTTACCTGTATCAAATGATTTTTTTAGTATGGGGAAGAACGTGTAAGAAGTTTGTGGGTTTTGTGAGAGAGAGAACCTTTGGGGCTCCACTGACGGTTCCAACTGGAAGTGCAGCTCTAAGAGCGTCCCAGCTTGTTAGATTATCTAGTAATTCGCCTTTTACCTGCGAAGAAGGAGATGTATTGTAAGACAAACAGATATTGGACAGCATATTGTTAAGCTCATGTCATAACAAGTGAAGTTAAATTTCCTGCGTTCTCTAGTCTAGACAGAACTAGGCTTCAACACCACTTCTATTCTAAAATTTCATTATTCGACTGTGATATCTAATAAACTTACTAGAGTGAAGACAAAACTTATGCAAAAATCCTTTGAGGCAAGACTTTAGAATTAAAAAGTTTCTAAAATTGCAATAGGAGAATACCGTGGAGCTAATGTGCATGACATGTGAATACCGTTCTATATTCATGAGCTTCTCAACCTCCACAGAACCGGGCTTTGAAACCTGAGTTCACGAGAATATCCAACAAGTTAGATTACCGCTTAAAAACTGCATGTTAGCTTCCAAAAGACTGAAAATGACAGAAGAGTTGAGCAGTGGTCAAGTGATGAACCTTGCCAACATCGTTCCTTCCCAAATCAACAAGCATAATATGCTCTGCGCATTGTTTTTCATCGCTTAAGAGCTCTTTTTCCAGCATTAGATCTTCTTTAGGTGTCTTTCCTCTTCTGACAGTTCCAGCAAGGGGGCGATTGGTAATTTTCCTCTGTAGCAGAAAAAATCCACACATTAAGCCATCCATTCAGTTGTAAATGAAGATGATGGGGTTCAGGGATGAAGGGAACCAAAGGTTTTTGGAGAGTAGGTAACACTTACATTTTTTGAACGTAACAATATTTCTGGACTTGAAGCAACTAATATGCATCCTCTAGCCTGTAACCACAGATTAGTAATATAAATTTTCATGAAAAATGCAAGGAAAAGAGGAACAAAGGAGTATACCTGTAAATAGGCCATGTAGGGACTTGGATTTACAATCCTAAGAGCTCTATATATCTCAAATGGGTCAGCAAATGTCCGCCTTTCAAATCTCTGACTAAGAACTATCTGAAAGATGTCCCCAGACAAGATATGTTCTTTGGCTTCCACCACTGCCTCCTTGTACGCCTCACTCGTCATAGTTGATTTCTCCAGTTTAGGACCGAAGAGCTGAGTGCGTAGTTTTATGAAACCAGTAGGCATCTTGGGGCTGCAATTCAAAAGAAACACATGAGCATAAATAAGAGACAAAAATTATAATCTAAAGACTGGTAAAACGATCTACTCACGGTCTTTGGTCTTGAATTCTGGAGGTTAGAGATTCCAACCGATTCATTCCATCAGTAAAATTATCTTCAACAGAACGATCCTTATCTATCCGCACCCAGTGGATCACATATGCTTTCTATGATCAACAGGAATTCAGCAGAGTTAATTACTCTACCAAGGATGGTATCACAATCAAGACAAACTATATAAATTCTACTATTCACAATCCGCAGGAAGATGCAAATACACTAAGAACAAACAACAATATACCTTCTCGACATGATCAAAAACGATCACATCATCATAAAGGCCCAAATGAACATCAGGAAGACTCCTATCATCCTCTGGAGCATTTGAAAAAGGAAGCTTCTTCTTCTCAACATAACGTACAGTGTCATATGAGAAGTATCCAACCCAACCACCTGGTTAACAAAGGTTAAAGACCTTCAGAGTTGAGAGTATCAAATCAAATCAACCATCCAAAAAAAAAATTAGCAATGCTAAACAAACATCATCACTCTATTTAAAGAAAGCAAACTTAGATATAACAGATTTGGTAACTCACCGCAGAAAGCTTCAGGCAATTCATCAATGCGTTGTGGTTTCCACTCATCCATGATTTTCTGAGGAACCATCATTGGATCTTCCACTTCCTCCTCAGTCCTAAGACCAGCTCCATGGTCCATCACAGTAACTACATTCCCCTTTGCCACGATTTCTATTGTGGGCTGAGCTCCAACTACACTATACCTCCCCTAAGAAAATCAAATCCTCCAAGAGTGAGTTCTTCAAACACCAAACAAAATTGCATTAAAAACTGAGAAGATCAATCACAAAAAAAAAAAAAGAAGGCTTACGATGTTAGAGGATTGCAAACCAGGCTCCACAGACTCAAACAAGAAGCTAGGAGCATCTCTATCGTCTTCTTTCACCAAACATCGGTAAGCAAGTATCGGAGTCAAATGATCCGAGAATATACATCTGTATAGAGGAACTAAGTTTCCCTTTTCCGATGCTTGTTTAAATTTTATAAACTGTTCCTCCGATAAATCTGCCAGGGGATAAGAACGCTTAACTTCGATCGAAATAGGGAGGCGCTAATGGGGGGGGGGGGGGGAGGGGGGGAGAGAAGAGTTTACCTAACGGCGGAGTATATGAAGAAGATGAGCATTTGATACAAGGAAGACGCGAGACGTGGAGGAGTTTTGATCCACCGTCAAGGTTAAGAGAAGTAGCCGGCGGGGACTTGAGCGATAGTGGAAACCGGAGAGAAGGAAAATTTTGTGGCGGCGGAGTCCGATGGTGTGTAACGGATATGGCTTCGAAGGTGGAAAAGTCAGATTTGACGGCGGAGATTGAAACGGCCGACATCCTCGTGAGCTCGTTCAGTTTGAAGTGTTCCGATAACAGTTTCAATTTTGAAGTGTGGGACTGTGGGAGAAGAATTATACATAAGCAATGTTTCTAAACCGGACAAGACCGGCGATCGGACTGACTTAGACCGTAAACCAAAGCATATCTCGATTTGTTTGCCAAAAACCCGGTCATGGAAGGTTGAAAACACACCATTTTTCTTCATTGATTGAGATGCATGTCTATTTTTAAAAAAAATTGGAATCAGAACAAATGTAAAAAAAAAAAAAAACAAAATACCTAGAATTTGAATAATTTTATGTTTTCATAATTCAAAGCAACTAAAATAAAAATGTTAAACAAAAATGATAGAATCATAATTTTCAGTCTTAACAAAATATTCTAAGGGGGTGTATTCAAGTTAACATTTTAAGTGTTTGTGTAAAATTTACAAATCTATTGTTATTGAACTGATGATTTAAACATCTACTTTAAAATCCATTGTTATTCAAACAGTTTGTAGATTTGGATTTTAATGACTTTTAGGGAGTCTAGAGGATTTGTTTAGTTAAAAAATACAGAAATCCAAATCTCATGGTTTTAGATGAGATTTAAAAGAATTTTATAGAAAATCATATCAACTTCCCTAAAATCTATCAAAATTTCAAATTTCTTAAATCCCATCAAATTCTCCAAAATGATGGTTTCAATAATATCTATAATATTAATGGTGGAATATTATTTCTATTTAGATATTTTAAATTTTATTCAAAATTATATTGTGTTAGTTATATAGATATATATAACAAAGATTTCTCTCTAAAATGTACTTAAAATTATTTATATAGATATATATTATAACTAAAAGATCTACTAATATGTATAATAAACCTTTAGGTTAAATATAATTACTATTGTAAAAATTATTTTGATATATATATATATTTTATTATATATATATATATATTATATATATATTATATATATATATATATATATTCTTTTTTTGAGGATTTTTTTATTATATATATATTTAATAAAATATATATAATGAGTAACGATATGAAGACCACTTTTAAGGTGGAGATTTAATCAGTTTCCTAGTTTAATATGGCTACATCACTATACCAACATTAAAGTATTTTTGTTCCTAAAACACAAAAAAAAAAAAAAAAAAAAAACTTAAGTTTAGACCTTTTCCAATTTTTTCAAAATTATATCATCATTGTTGTCTCCATCAATAAAGTTGTTCTAGTTAATTAGAGTTTTTAAATTTCAAAATAATTTTGGAAGGATTCCACAAAACTTAAGTTTTGAGAAGTTGTCGCATATTTCTCCCCAAAATGTTGTGTTTCTGTGATTCTCTTTCAAATGTAATGATTAAAATTAATGACCTTCATGAATACATTAATATTGTTCTTACTATACTAAAGTTATTGAATATCATAAACAATTTGATTAGATTTTATTTCTTCAATAATTTAATAAACATATTGATTTATCTTTTGCATGAGGAAAATTTGAAAGTTTCAACGGATGCTTTAAAAACATTGTTCGCAATCCATTGTTGATATAATATATGCTTATAATTATTTTTCGTGATGTCAAGTTAGATTTTTCACAATAATATAACTAATATATATATGTTGAATAATCAATTAATTATTTTCACTTACTATGTTTTTTTAGTTTCTCAAATAATCTTTGTGTACATATTTTCAACATAATTCAACAATTACATGTCAAATTTAGATTTTCACTTATAAAACTTGCATAGACATTTACGAGAGGATATTCACCAAATATAGGTTTCCAAAGTCATAAATATGTAAGATTTGAACTTGGAATATGTTATCTTTTACACCATTATGGCATTATGGCTGATTTGCATCAATTTGGACATGGTTAAGCTCGTGATGCTAGCATTAAAAAAAAAAGTATCTATCATGGGTACGGTAAGGGATATTCTAGAAGCCCATTAGCTAATCTTTTGTTTGTTGAAATTAGCACCAAAAAAAAATCAATTTCTAATATACTATTACTTTAGTGTTTTGTGTATAATAGTGTTTGAATAACTTGGTGATTTGAGTGTCGTTCTCATGGGAGTCTAAGATAGGTTATACGTTCCGCTAAGTCCCATAAGGATTACAACTTCACAAGTGTTCGTGACTTGCTAAGACTAGTCAGAAATTGTGTAAATCGAAACCTGAAGGGTAAGACCAGTTCTTTGCTGGTAAGTTACCGAGATTGTTAAATATAGACAAATTATGTCATATATTTGCATTGCAAAGAAAAAACATCATTTAAAAAGTACTTCCATTAAAACACCATAACAAATACCTAAGGTTAGAGGTTTACTTTTAGCTCAGCTTGATAAAGGTTCTCATGTCACTACAAAAAAGGTTAGTTTACATCATTTAATTTATATATTTGTATCATATTTAAATGATGTTAAAATAACTTGCATCCCTTAAATAAATGATTTATATTTTGTCGATGCAAATAATTGGCATCGATTGAAATGAATATTTGTTTCAATTAGTGAAATTGATATTCATTTACATCACTTACAAAAAATGTTGCAAGTCTTACATCATTTTATTAAATTGATATAAAATATTTTTACCAGTTATCAAAACTAATGTAAAATATTTATATCATTTTAGAAAACTACTGTTAAAATAATATAATAATAAATACTATAAAAATATTTTTTCTAAAAAATAAAATTTAATATTTATATTTTTCAATCATTTTTATAAATTTTTCATCTGATAAAAATTATTTCTACTATATTTATGATGGCCCCACAGTTAGTTTTCCCCACAAAAGATTGATCAACGTAAAATAAATATCCTACTATATTAATTGGGAAGTACAAATATGAAACTAACCTTAAAATATGTAAAAAGTTACATTCAATTGCCATTAGAAAAACTTAATTAAGCTTAGTTAATTAACTAAATAAAGATAATTAATTAAAAAATAAAAAACGCTGACAGATCAAATATAAAAAGAACAGAGAAAAATAAATATTTTCTCTCTATAATAAATTATGGACGAAAATTAATAAATATATTTTTTTAAAAATATTAACCAATCATAATTTCAAAAACTAAGATTTATATCCAAGTACACAATATAAATATTTTTAATAACTCAATTTTGAAGATTTTGTTAAGATTTCAAATTATGAGTCTCCTATAATCTTTATTTTCTTTTATTTACAAATTGTTTGGAATTTTCATATAATACTTATGGTTAGTAACATGCAGGATTTTTTCTGCATATTTTGTGAATTGAATTGTTTAAAACGAAGATATATTACTCAATTTTAAAAAAATGTGTGTTTTAATTTCCACATTGACGGGTTGGTAAAACTACATTTATATAAATAATAAATTAATAATTTTTATTTGTTCAAAATTATAATATTAAAACTACTACTTCATATTTCACAAAATAATGATGCAAATACAACAAACAAACAATATAAAACTGTAATAAAATACGGAAATATTCTAAAATAATTAGTATTCAAAAAGACTAATAAATTACAGGACAATTAAAATAAATATTATCTCAAACGAAATAACTTTAAAAATATATATATAACAATAGTTTTTATTATTTTATTAGAATTTTTTTTTAATGTTGACACGTGCTTAAAGCACAAATATCTCATTGTATATATATAAGCAAGCAGACAAGGAGATTGATGAGACATACTTGGGTTCACCCATAGGAGTGAACCTCTTCATTTACCCTCTTACAAAATAAGGAAATAAAATCTGTATACATTATTATAAAATTAAAAACTTAAACCGATGTTTTATAAACCCAAACTGATATATAATTTTGTTCTAATTGTAAAATCTAAATCCTAACCATCTCATTTGTAAACTCAAACCGACATATAATTTCGTTCTAATTGTAAAATCTAAACCCTAACCATCTCATTTGTAAACCCAAACCGACATATAATTTTGTTCTAATTGTAAAATCTAAACCCTAACCATCTCATTTGTAAACCCAAACCGACATATAATTTCTTTCTAATTGTAAAATCTAAACCTAACTATCTCATTTGTAAACCCAACCCGACATATAATTTCGTTATAATTGTAAAATTCATATCCTAACCATCTCATTTGTAAACTCAAACCGACATATAATTTCGTTCTAATTGTAAAATCTAAATCCTAACCATCTCATTTATAAACCCAAACCAACATATAATTTTGTTCTAATTGTAAAATGTAAACCCTAACCATCTCATTGGTAAACAAACCGACATATAATTTTGTTCTAATTATGAAATCTAAATCCTAACCACCGTTTTTATAAACCCAAACCGACATATAATTTCGTTTTAATTATAAAATCTAAATCCTATTTTAATTTATAAATCCAAACTGATATATAAACTCGTTTAATTGTAAAATCTAAACCAAGCCAATATTTAACTTTCTTTAAATAAAAGTATACTGAATTTCTTTCCTTAATTTGTTTTACTTTTTAATTTAATTTTAATTTATTTTTTAAATAAAATATTAGATAGAACATTTTGATTGGTTGAGAGGGGAGGTTGTGAATACAAAGGTTCACCCATAGGAGTGAACTAAGTATTTTTCGAGATATATAGCTCGTTGATTCCAAGTCTCTCGAAACTTCTTTTGGCCTGTCCTTGATCGTCTACCTCTGCTGTGATATATGAAATCTCTCTCTTTGTTCTTTCAATTCAAGCAAACAAGAGTCGTGACAGATGTAGTGCGATCGAGAGCAAAGACTTCCATGTTCCATCTGATGATTTCAGTTTACATAATGATCTAATTTAATTTGCTTCAGAGGTTTGGTTGGTTTCTTTACTTGCATAGGAAGAAAATTACTCTTAAGTCACTGTTTATGTCTCTAAATAAGTTTATCAGTGTGTGTAACATCCGTGAACCGAAATCCCGGTTTGGGGAATTGCATCGGTCGATGCAGGGGGTGCATCGGTCGATGCAGGTTCAATTCTCTGCGTTTTGACTTAAGTTAAATGCTGCGTTTTGGGCAAAGGAAAGGGGTAAAACCCTTAATCGTTTCTTTTGTCTCATTATGCGATTTTGGCCGCTTTTGAGAGAAACAAAAGAGAGAAAGAGCGTTCTTGGTGTTCTTGGTGGTTTCTGGAGAGTTGAGGCTGTTCTTGTAGAGATCTGTAGCTGGGATCGTTGTAGGAGCTTCCTAGGAGCGTTGCTTTGCTTGTGTGAGGTTCAGATTCTTCTTGGCAGAGGTAAGTGCAGGACCATGGCTTATCTAAGCTAGAGAACTCTTTAATCTGCTTGTTGTGTGCTGTTAGACTTGTTAGAATGATAATTGGGACGTTAGGAAGCTTTCTTGTGGCTTGGGATCGAGTCTTGTGGTTGCAGGAACGAAGATCCGGCGAGAAGCTTTGGGGGAAAACGATGCTCGGAATTGCATCGGTCGATGCAAATGCGAGGACGGCGCGTAAACTTTAGGGTTTCGTGCTATGTCGAGCATGCGTCGGTTGATGCAACGAGAGCATCGGTCGATGCAAGTTAGCCTTGCATCGGTCGATGCAACCTCCATCTGGTGTCGGTCGATGCATGTTGGTATCGGTCGATGCTGAGTCCTGGTTTGTTATTTTTGATTGTTGATTATTTATTGATGGTTAGAGATGTCTCTATTGCTTGTGTGTATAGCCCAGTAGATGGGAGGATTGCCTTACTGAGTGTTTATAAAATACTCATACAATTCAATTTGTGTTTGTGGTGCAGGTAAAGGCAAAGTGTGATCGTGGAATCAAGGCAATGAAGAGGAGGATGCTCTACTGGTTCGCTTGGTTGTCTGGCTTCTGTTAGGTTGCTAGAGTTGAGTCCTAGAATGTTGGCTTAGGATTGCTGGTTCTCTGGTTTATGCTGTTTGGATTATTAGTTTATGTTGTGGAATTAATGTTGAAATATTGGTTATTATTTATTGGTTTATTGACTGGATATTGGTATCTGTGATTTCCGTTGTTGGTTGTGTTTGTGGTTAGGTGACTAGTGGATATGGGACCACTAGTTATAGTTTATTTATTATTATTATTATTATTTTATTATTATATATATATTTTTTTTTAAAAACGGGTCAGGTCGTTTCAGTTTGGTATCAGAGACCTTACGGTACAGGTTTGGGTTCACTAGGTTTCTGTTGTGATGTTTAGGATTGCATGTCTTGATTGATTATGTGAGTTAGTCAATTGTGTGTGGCATGGAGTCCTAGAACATCCTCTTCGAGCCTACAGTGTGATTCCACGGTGAGTTTACGTTTTTGTGTTCTGTTAATTGTGTGCTTAGCCTTCTGTTCATGGTAGTGCAGATGGTTAGAGAGGATGCTGTTGCTGGTCGTGGTCGTGGACGCAGACGTGGTCATGGTAGGGGGAGAGCCCCAGTGGTTAGTGGGACCGATGAACAGAGTGTGACAGCAGAGGGTGTTGGCGAGTCGCAGAGTGTCCAGGAGGATTCCGTGAGTGTGGTCGGAGGGGGCGGTGTTGATGCTCCAATAGCCGGTGATGTTAGGGCCCCAGGTGCGGGTGTCCCAGTGGGTGGTATCCCGGGTGTCGACCTTGCGGCTTTCCTGGCACAGTTGATTGAGCGGTTGCCGCCAGTGGCACTGGCTCAGGTTCGGATAGTGCCACCAGTGGTGGCAGAGGAGCGGCAGCCAGTGGCTGCGGATGTGAGGGTCCATTCTCGTTATATCAGTATGCTGACAGAGATGGGTCGTATTCGTACCGAGCGGTTTCTGGGAGGTACAGATCCTACAGCTGCGGAGGCGTGGAGGACGAGTGTGGAACGCAACTTCCATACTCTGAGATGTCCTGAGGAGTTTTGGGTGGACATTGGGGTCCATCATTTGACTGGTGATGCACAATTGTGGTGGAGTTCTGTGGCAGCCAGGAGAGTGCAGAGGGAGATGAATTGGGCTGACTTCATCTTGGAGTTCAACCGCAAGTATTTCCCTAGAGAGGCACTGGATAGGTTGGAGGTGCAGTTCCTTCAGCTAGCTCAGGGGACTCGGTCAGTGCGAGAGCTTGACTTGGAGTTCTACCGACTTTTGAGGTATGGGGGTCGGGATATGGAGTTCTGAGGAGGCTCAGATCAGGAGGTTTCTGAGGGCCCTACATGATGAGTTGAGGGTTCACTGTAGAGGCCGGAGCTATGCTACGCGTGCGGAGCTGGTTGAGACTGCAGCAGGGATTGAGGAGGATATCCGGGCACAGTCAGTGGCGGCTAGCCCAGCAGTCCAACCTAGCAAGGCACAACATCAGGAAGGTTCTAGCAAGGGCGGCAAGCCTGCGCAGGGAACCAAGAGGAGATGGGAGGCTACACAGAGGCCGGATGGTCTGACTTGCTTCGGGTGTGGAGGCAAGGATCACAAGGTTGCTAGCTGTCCTAAGAGGAGTGCCAGACGGCAGTAGATCGTGTATGCTATCATTGTAGGGAGCCGGGGCACATCAGGCCATATTGTCCAAAGTTGCAGCCGGTAGTGGTGGCGGCGTTGCAGCAGGTGCAGCCGGGAGGGCAGCCAGTGGTACGGATTGAGCAGGCGCTATGGGTGTACACTACTGTTGAGACGGGTGGGACCAGTGCCGGAGCGATCACAGGTATAATTTCTGGTACTTTGTCCTTGTGAATTCTTAGTAAGTTTAGATTTTATGTTCCTGTGATAAAGTGTTAGGTTCTCAACACATGAGGTTTTTGTAGGGACCTTGTTGGTGGGAGGGTTTAAGTCCCATGTTATGTTTGATTCTGGAGCTTCTCATAGCTTCATTACCCCGGAGTGTGCAGAGAGTGCGGGTATGTGGGAGATCCCGGAGAGCGTACAAGAGTTGTCAGAGTTGCTGGAGGCAAGTTTCTAAGGGTCATTGGTAGAGCGAGGGGTATCGATGTTCAGATCGCGGGAGAGTCTTGGCCAGCGGATTTGCTTATCAGCCCTGTGGAGTTGTATGATGTGATTTTGGGGATGTACTGGTTGTTGAATTTGTTCATCTTCATATGGTTCATCTGGATTGTCATCAGGGTAGAGTGGAGTTTGAGCGTTCAGTAGGGAAGTTGGTTTATCAGGGGATTAGACCGACTTCGGGGAGTCTCGTGATCTCGGCCATTCAGGCTGGGAAGATGATCGAGAAGGGCCGTGAGGCTTATTTGGTTACGATATCTATGCTAGAGTCAGTGGGGAAGTCTACGGTTAGCGGTATTCCGGTTGTGGAGGAGTTTGAGGATGTGTTCTAGTCATTGCAGGGATTACCACCTTCTCGGTCTGATCCTTTTACGACTGAACTGGAACCAGGGATGACGCCGTTATCCAAGGCTCCGTACAGGATGGCTCCAGCAGAGATGACAGAGCTGAAGAAGCAGTTAGAGAATTTGTTGAGAAAGGGATTCATCCGTCCTAGTGTATCACCGTGGGGAGCGCCTGTGTTATTCGTTAAGAAAAAGGATGGGAGTTTCCGCTTGTGTATCGATTACAGGGGTTGGAACCGGGTCACTGTGAAGAACAAATACCCTCTTCCGAGGATCGATGAGTTGTTGGATCAGTTGAGAGGTGCTACTTGGTTCTCCAAGATAGATCTGGCGTCGGGTTATCATCAGATCCCGATAGATGAGGCAGATGTGAGGAAGACTGCTTTCAGGATGAGGTATGGGCATTATGAGTTTGTGGTGATGCCTTTTGGGTTGACTAATGCACTAGCTACGTTTATGAGATTGATGAACAGCATTTTTCAGGAGTTTCTGGACGTGTCTGTCATCATTTTCATCGACGACATCCTGGTCTATTCTAAGAGTCCTGAGTAGCATTCAGGGCACTTGAGGGCAGTTCTGGAGAAGCTGCGTGAATAGAAGTTGTTTGTTAAGCTGAGCAAGTGTAGTTTCTGGCAGTGTGAGATGGGTTTTCTTGGTCATATTGTGTATGCAAATGGGGTTTCTATAGATCCGGAGAAGATTCAGGCTATCAGGGATTGGCCTAGACCATAGAATGCAACGGAGATCAGGAGTTTTCTCGGGTTGGCAGGGTATTACAGGAGATTCGTGCAGGGGTTTGCGAGCAGAGCACGTCCTATGACTAAGTTGAGAGGGAAGGATGTTCCTTTTTTCTGGTCACAGGAGTGCGAGGAGGGCTTTGCAAGCCTGAAGTAGATGTTGACTATTGCTCCGGTGTTGGCTTTGCCTGAGCAAGGAGAACTCTATGTGGTGTATACAGATGCATCCAGACTTGGTTTGGGTTGTGTGTTGATGCAGAATGGGAAGGTGATTGCCTATGCTTCGCGGCAGTTGCGGAAGCATGAGGACAACTATCCTACTCATGACTTGGAGATGGGTGCTGTAGTTTTTGCCCTGAAGATTTGGAGATCTTATCTTTATGGTGCAAAGGTACAGGTGTTTACAGATCATAAGAGCCTGAAATATATATTCACTCAGCTCGAGCTGAACTTGAGGCAGAGGCGGTGGATGGAGCTGGTGGCGGATTATGATCTGGAGATAGCCTACCATCCTGGTAAGGCTAACTTGGTTGCAGACGCCTTGAGTCGGAAGCGGGTGGCTTCGGCTCAGGATCAGGATGTGGATTCTCTGGTAGGAGAGATCAGTGCGTTGAACTTGTGTACGGTTTCTCGGGAACCGTTGGGTTTGGTTGCAGTTGATAGAGCAGATTTGTTGAGCAAAGTGCGGTTGGCTCAGGAGTCGGATTTGGGGCTGGTGAATGCCTCAAAGGATGTTGACTCAGAGTATCAGGTTTCGGCTAATGGTACTATTATGGTGCATGGGCGGATCTGTGTGCCCAAGGATGAGGAGTTGAGGCAGGAGATTCTGAGAGAGGCTCATGCTAGCATGTTCTCTATTCATCCATGAGCGACTAAGATGTACCGAGATCTCAAGAGGTACTATCACTGGGTCAGGATGAAGAAGGACGTGGCTAGTTGGGTTGCGAGGTGCGATGTGTGTCAGCTAGTGAAGGCTGAGCATCAGGTACCTGGTGGTTTGCTGAAGAATCTTACCATTCCAGAGTGGAAGTGGGATATGATTACTATGACTTCGTGGTGGGTTGCCAGTGTCCAGGACGTTTGATGCGATTTGGGTCATTGTGGACCGGTTGACTAAGTCGACACATTTTCTGGCCATTAAGAAGACTGATGGAGTAGTGGTCTTGGCTAAGAAGTATGTGAAGGAGATAGTCAGGTTGCATGGGGTGCCAGCGAGTATAGTGTTTGATAGAGATTCCAAGTTCACTTCGGTGTTCTGGAGGGCATTTCAGGCAGAGATGGGCACCAAGATGCATATGAGTACAGCCTATCATCCCCAGGCAGATGGACAGTCAGAGAGGACGATCCAGACGTTGGAGGTTTTGCTGAGGATGTTGGGGTGGCCATTGGGTAGATCTCTTGATCTTGGTAGAGTTTGCTTATAACAACAATTACCAGGCGAGTATTGGCATGGCTCCTTATGAGGCTTTGTATGGGAGGCCGTGTCGTACACTGTTATGCTGGACTCAGGTGGGGGAGAGGAGCATGTACGGGGCAGATTTTGTTCAGGAGACTTCGGAGAAGATCCGGGTTCTCAAGCTGAACATGAAGGAAGCTAAGGATCGACAGAGGAGTTATGCCGATAGGAGAAGGAGAGATCTTGAGTTTCAAGTTGGAGATAGAGTGTACCTCAAGATGGCCATGTTGCGGGGTCCGAACAGGTCATTGACTGAGACTAAGTTGAGTCCGAGGTATATGGGTCCGTTCAGAGTGATTGAGCGAGTTGGACCCGTGGCATATAGACTGGAATTACCTGAGGTGATGCGTGCTTTCCATAAGGTTTTCCATGTGTCTATGTTGCAGAAGTGTCTCCGCGAGGATGATCAGTTGTTGGCTAAGATTCCTGAGGATCTTCAGCCTAACATGACTTTGGAGGCGAGACTAGTGAGGGTTCTCGGGAGGAGGATCAAGGAACTTCGGAAGAAGAAGATTCCTTTGATGAGAGTCCTTTGGGACTGTGATGGTGTTGAGGAGCAGACTTGGGAGCCTGAGGCGAGGATGAAGGCAAGGTTTAAGAAGTGGTATGAGAAGCAAGCCGCGACTTGAGCTTGCCTAGCCTGGTCCCATCTGTAGTCCGTGGCTGGAGCGGGAATGGAGTATTCCAGCCCATCTCTCTTGTTTACTTTGTCGCTTGGGGTGGTTGGTTGTGCGACTAAGTAACAAGATGAGGTGGTGTTTGGGGTATGAAGTTTCCGCGAGGCAGTGTGTTGGAGGAAAGTTTCCTGTTTTGGAAGTTTCTATAAGTGGAAAGTTTCCAGAAGTGGTAAGTGCTAAAAATGGAAAGTTTTATGTGAGTTAGAATTTGTCCATTTTTGTGGTGGAGAGCCTTGATGGGGGCTTGTGTGGCCCTTGTGGCGGACTATCAAGTCGTTGCGCCGTGTGTGGCGGTCTTGTGAGTTTTTGTGTGGCCTTTGTGGCGGGCTGTTTAGCCGTTGTGTGGCCTTTGTGGCAGACTGTTTAGCCATTGTATGATCTTTGTGGCGGGCTGTTTAGCCATTGTGTGGCCTTAGTGGCGGGCTGTTTAACCGTTGTGTGGCCTTTGTGGCGGGTTGTTTAGCCAGAGTGTGGCCTTTGTAGCGGGCTGTTTAGCCAGAGTGCCTGTTGAGGCGGTCATTCGGGACGAGTGGCCTTGGTGGCGGTCCTTTTTAGGACATTTTTTTGGCCTTGGTGGCGGTCCTTTTTAGGACATTTGTTTGGCCTTGGTGGCGGTCCTGTTTAGGACATTTGTTTGGCCTTGGTGGCGGTCCTGTTTAGGACACTTGTTTGGTCTTTATGGCGGCCCTTTTTGGGCAGAGAGATGATCCTTGTGTGGTCATGAGGTATTCCTGTGTTGGGATATGTGGTTGGTAGGGCATCGTGTTGTCTTACACGAGCCACGGGAAAGAAACCTGGATAGGGATAGGACTCAGACGTGTTCAGAATTGTTTGCTCGCGACTCTTGGGAGACTTAGGTCCTCCTAGTACCGTCATATTCTAAGACTTTGTGGCTTGGGAGTATGGCTGGTATATCGATGTCGGATGACGATCCGAGGGCGCGCTGTAGGATGGCAACCCGAGAGACGAGTATTGGACTCCCTTATATATACATTATGGCATGCGGGCTTAGGCCCGATGAGGAGCCAATATTATGGCATGCAGACTTCGGTCTGATGAGGAGCCAATAAAAAATCAAGGTTTAGGCCTGTGAGTAAAAAGGAGAGTCCAAAAGTCGAGAGCAAATAATGCCTGGAGCGTGAGTCTATCGCCTAGAGGTGACCTTCTGTAGATCGGTCGGAGAAGTGCGGGCCGTGGAGACGGTAGCACGAGAGTCTTTGGCTGAGTGTTGTTCGAGATTCGAGGACGAATCTAAATTGGTGGGGGAGAATTGTAATATCCGTGAACCAAAATCCCAGTTTGGGGATTGCATCGGTCGATGCAGGGGGTGCATCGGTCGATGCAGGTTCAATTCTCTGCGTTTTGATTTAAGTTAAATGCTGCGTTTAGGGCAAAGGAAAGGGGTAAAACCCTTAATCGTTTCTTTTGTCTCATTATCCGATTTTGGCCGCTTTTGAGAGAAACAAAAGAGAGAAAGAGCGTTCTTGGTGGTTTCTGGAGAGTTGAGGCTGTTCTTGTAGAGATCTGTAGCTGGGATTGTTGTAGGAGCTTCCTAGGAGCGTTGTTTTGCTTGTGTGAGGTTCAGATTCTTCTTGGCAAAGGTAAGTGCAGGACCATGGCTTATCTAAGCTAGAGAACTCTTTAATCTGCTTGTTGTGTGCTGTTAGACTTGTTAGAATGATAATTGGGACGTTAGGAAGCATTCTTGTGGCTTGGGATCGAGTCTTGTGGTTGCAGGAACGAAGATCCGTCGAGAAGCTTTGGGGGAAAACGATGCTCGGCATTGCATCGGTCGATGCACTTTGTGCGTCGGTCGATGCAAATGCGAGGACGGCGCGTAAACTTTAGGGTTTCGTGCTATGTCGAGCATGCGTCGGTCGATGCAACGAGAGTATCGGTCGATGCAAGTTAGCCTTGCATCGGTCGATGCAGATCTTGCATCAGTCGATGCAACCTCCATCTGGTGTCGGTTGATGCATGTTGGTATCGGTCGATGCTGAGTACTGGTTTGTTATTGTTGATTGTTGATTGTTTATTGATGGTTAGAGATGTCTCTATTGCTTGTGTGTATTGCCCAGTAGATGGGAGGATTGCATTACTGAGTGTTTATAAAATACTCATGCATTGCAATTTGTGTTTGTGGTGCAGGTAAAGGCAAAGTGTGATCGTTGAATCAAGACAATGAAGAGGAGGATGTTCTAGTGGTTGGCTTGGTTGTCTGGCTTCTGTTAGGTTGCTAGAGTTGAGTCCTAGAATGTTGGCTTAGGATTGCTGGTTCTCTGGTTTATGCTGTTTGGATTATTAGTTTATGTTGTGGAATTAATGTTGAAATATTGGTTATTATTTATTGGTTTATTGACTAGATATTGGTATCTGTGATTTCCGTTGTTGGTTGTGTTTGTGGTTAGGTGGCTAGTGGATATGGGACCACTAGTTGTAGTTTATTTATTATTATTATTATTATTATTATTTTATTATTATATATATTTTTTTTAAAAAAACGGGTCAGGTCGTTTCAGTGTGCATGTGTGCTATGCTGTTAAACACTCCTTCATGTTTAGTATCAGTTTGCTAGTTATATATATATATATATAATTAAGTCCTGCATATTGTCATATTGTATCGAAGAATATATTCATATTAGAACATAACATACATTTATCCAATTACTTTTTTTTTCTTGAAATATATGTATTGCTAACATATTATTATATAAGTGGGAGTTATTGGTTTAAGATTTAAATATAGTTTTAAACCTTAGTTTTCAAAATTAGTAATTCATATAATCGTGACACGTGTCAAGTATATCGATAATATTTTGATATTTGTGAAAAAAATATTTAATAATTATAACAAAATAAAAAAATCCTAAAAATAAAAAGATTACAATTAATATTTTTGAAAAGTATATAAAAACAAAAGTGATCTATTACATCACTAATTCTAATAACAAAGTTATCTATTAAATTATTAATTTCAATAGGAAAATATGTGCAATTAATAAGGAAAATATTTGGAATTTAAATGCAATTAATAAGGAAAATATTTGAAATTAAATTGCAATTATTATTTATCATAATCATATAGTAAAAAAAAAGTTTTGACAGAAAAGTGATTAAGTATTAAAAAAATTAAAGTGTTAAAATTAGTGATTAACATAATATAAGAAAAATAAGAAATTAATGTAATTTCTTTAAGTTTTTCAATCAGTGAATGATTTGATAACTTATTTAATATTATGTTATTATATAAACCTTGGCTTTCAAAGTTAGTAACTTCGTGTTTTTAAAATTAATGATTGTCATGTGTTATACAAAAACTTTGTTGTAACATATTTGTAAGTTATAAGAAATTAAAATTTTAAACAAGAAGATTCAGTTGGAGGTCTTCTTGTTTATAAACACAAACCGACATATAATTTTGTTCTAATTAGAAAATCTAAACCCTAACCATCTCATTGGTAAACAAACTGACATATAATTGTGTTCTAATTATGAAATATAAATCCTAACCACCGTATTTATAAACCCAAACCGACATATAATTTTGTTTTAATTATAAATCTAAATCCTATTTTAACTGATATATAAACTCGTTTAATTGTAAAATCTAAACCAAGCCAATATTTAACTTTCTTTAAATAAAAGTATACAGAATTTCTTTCCTTAATTGTTTTACTTTTTAATTTAATTTTAATTTATTTTTTAAATAAAATATTAGATACAACATTTTGATTGGTTGAGAGGGGAGGCTGTGAATACAAAGGTTCACCCATAGGAGTGAACTAAGTATTTTTCGAGATATATAGCTCGTTGATTCCAAGTCTCTCGAAACTTCTTTTGGCCTGTCCTTGATCGTCTACCTCTGCTTTGATACATGAAATCTCTCTCTTTGTTCTTTCAATTCAAGCAAACAAGAGTCGTGACAGATGTAGTGCGATTGAGAGCAAAGACTTCCATGTTCCGTCTGATGATTTCAGTTTACATAATGAGCGATCTACTTTAATTTGCTTCAGAGGTTTGGTTGGTTTCTTTACTTGCATCGGAAGAAAATTACTCTTAAGTAACTGTTTATGTCTCTAAATAAGTTTATCAGTGTGCATGTGTGCTATGCTGTTAAGCACTCCTTCATGTTTTGTATCAGTTTGCTAGTTATATATATAATTAAGTCCTGCATATTGCCATATTGTATCGAAGAATATATTCATATTAGAACATAACATACATTTATCCAACTACTTTTTTTTTTCTTGAAATATATGTATTGCTAACATATTATTATATAAGTGGGGGTTATTGGTTTAAGATTTAAATATAGTTTTAAACCTTAGTTTTCAAAATTAGTAATTCATATAATCGTGACACGTGTCAAGTATATCGATAATATTTTGATATTTGTGAAAAAATATTTAATAATTATAACAAAATTAAAAAAATCCTAAAAATAAAAAGATTACAATTAATATTTTTGAACAGTATATAAAAACAAAAGTGATCTATTACATCACTAATTCTAATAGGAAAGTTATCTATTAAATTATTAATTTCAATAGGAAAATATGTGCAATTAATAAGGAAAATGTTTGGAATTTAGATGCAATTAATAAGGAAAATATTTGAAATTAAATTGCAATTATTATTTATCATACTCATATAGTAAAAAAAAGTTTTGACAGAAAAGTGATTAAGTATTAAAAAAATTAATGTGTTAAAATTAGTGATTAACATAATATAAGAAAAATAAGAAATGAATGTAATTTCTTTAAGTTTTTCAATCAGTGAATGATTTGATAACTTATTTAATATTATGTTATTATATAAACCTTGGCTTTCAAAGTTAGTAACTTCGTGTTTTTAAAATTAATGATTGTCATGTGTTATACAAAAACTTTGTTTTAACATATTTGTAAGTTATAAGAAATTAAAATTTTAAACAAGAAGATTCAGTTGGAGGTCTTCTTGTTTATAAACCCAAACCGACATATAATTTTGTTCTAATTATAAAATCTAAACCCTAACCATCTCATTGTTCAACAAACTGACATACAATTTTGTTCTAATTATGAAATCTAAATCCTCACCACCGTATTTATAAACCCAAACCGACATATAATTTTGTTTTAATTATAAAATCTAAATCCTATTTTAATTTATAAACCCAAACCGATATATAAACTCGTTTAAATGTAAAATCTAAACCAAGCCAATATTTAACTTTCTTTAAATAAAAGTATAGAGAATTTCTTTCCTTAATTGTTTTACTTTTTAATTTAATTTTAATTTATTATTTAAATAAAATATTAGATAGAACATTTTGATTGGTTGAGAGGGGAGGCTGTGAATACAAAGGTTCACCCATAGGAGTGAACTAAGTATTTTTCGAGATATATAGCTCGTTGATTCCAAGTCTCTCGAAACTTCTTTTGGCATGTCCTTGATAATCTACCTCTGCTTTGATACATGAAATCTCTCTCTTTTTTCTTTTAATTTAAGCAAACAAGAGTCGTGACAGATGTAGTGCGATCAAGAGCAAAGACTTCCATGTTCGGTCTGATGATTTCAGTTTACATAATGAGCGATCTACTTTAATTTGCTTCAGAGGTTTGGTTGGTTTCTTTACTTGCATCGGAAGAAAATTACTCTTAAGTCACTGTTTATGTCTCTAAATAAGTTTATCAGTGTGCATGTGTGCTATGCTGTTAAGCACTCCTTCATGTTTTGTATCAGTTTGCTAGTTATATATATAATTAAGTCCTGCATATTGCCATATTGTATCAAAGAATATATTCATATTAGAACATAACATACATTTATCCAATTACTTTTTTTTTCTTCTTAAAATATATGTATTGCTAACATATTATTATATAAGTGGGGGTTATTGGTTTAAGATTTGAATATAGTTTTAAACCTTAGTTTTCAAAATTAGTAATTCATATAATCGTGACACGTGTCAAGTATATCGATAGTATTTTGATATTTGTGAAAAAAATATTTAATAATTATAACAAAATAAAAAAATCCTAAAAATAAAAAGATTACAATTAATATTTTTGAAAAGTATATAAAAACAAAAGTGATCTATAACATCACTAATTCTAATAAGAAAGTTATCTATTAAATTATTAATTTCAATAGAAAAATATATGCAATTAATAAGGAAAATATTTGGAATTTAAATGCAATTAATAAGGAAAATATTTGAAATTAAATTGCAATTATTATTTATCATACTCATATAGTAAAAAAAAGTTTTGACAGAAAAGTGATTAAGTATTAAAAAAATTAATGTGTTAAAATTAGTGATTAACATAATATAAGAAAAATAAGAAATGAATGTAATTTCTTTAAGTTTTTCAATCAGTGAATGATTTGATAACTTATTTAATATTATGTTATTATATAAACCTTGGCTTTCAAAGTTAGTAACTTCGTGTTTTTAAAATTAATGATTGTCATGTGTTATACAAAAACTTTGTTTTAACATATTTGTAAGTTATAAGAAATTAAAATTTTAAACAAGAAGATTCAGTTGGAGGTCTTCTTGTTTATAAACCCAAACCGACATATAATTTTGTTCTAATTATAAAATCTAAACCCTAACCATCTCATTGTTCAACAAACTGACATACAATTTTGTTCTAATTATGAAATCTAAATCCTCACCACCGTATTTATAAACCCAAACCGACATATAATTTTGTTTTAATTATAAAATCTAAATCCTATTTTAATTTATAAACCCAAACCGATATATAAACTCGTTTAAATGTAAAATCTAAACCAAGCCAATATTTAACTTTCTTTAAATAAAAGTATAGAGAATTTCTTTCCTTAATTGTTTTACTTTTTAATTTAATTTTAATTTATTATTTAAATAAAATATTAGATAGAACATTTTGATTGGTTGAGAGGGGAGGTTGTGAATACAAAGGTTCACCCGTAGGATTGAACTAAGTATTTTTCGAGATATATAGCTCATTGATTCCAAGTCTCTTGAAACTTCTTTTGGCATGTCCTTGATCGTCTACCTCTGCCGTGATATATGAAATCTCTCTCTTTGTTCTTTCAATTCAAGCAAACAAGAGTCGTGACAGATGTAGTGCGATTGAGAGCAAAGACTTCCATGTTCCGTCTGATGATTTCTGTTTACATAATGAGCGATCTACTTTAATTTGCTTCAGAGGTTTGGTTGGTTTCTTTACTTGCATCGGAAGAAAATTACTCTAAAGTCACTGTTTATGTCTCTAAATAAGTTTATCAGTGTGCATGTGTGCTATGCTGTTAAGCGCTCCTTCATGTTTTGTATCAGTTTGCTAGTTATATATATAATTAAGTCCTGCATATTGCCATATTGTATCGAAGAATATATTCATATTAGAACATAACATACATTTATCCAATTACTTTTTTTTTTCTTGAAATATATGTATTGCTAACATATTATTATATAAGTGGGGGTTATTGGTTTAAGATTTGAATATAGTTTTAAACCTTAGTTTTCAAAATTAGTAATTCATATAATCCTGACACGTGTCAAGTATATCGATAATATTTTGATATTTGTGAAAAAAATATTTAATAATTATAACAAAATAAAAAAATCCTAAAAATAAAAAGATTACAATTAATATTTTTGAAAAGTATATAAAAAAAAGTGATCTATTACATCACTAATTCTAATAGGAAAGTTATCTATTAAATTATTAATTTCAATAGGAAAATATGTGCAATTAATAAGGAAAATGTTTGGAATTTAAATGCAATTAATAAGGAAAATATTTGAAATTAAATTGCAATTATTATTTATCATAATCATATAGTAAAAAAAAGTTTTGACAGAAAAGTGATTAAGTATTAAAAAAATTAATGTGTTAAAATTAGTGATTAACATAATATAAGAAAAATAAGAAATTGATGTAATTTCTTTAAGTTTTTCAATCAGTGAATGATTTGATAACTTATTTAATATTATGTTATTATATAAACCTTGGCTTTCAAAGTTAGTAACTTCGTGTTTTTAAAATTAATGATTGTCATGTGTTATACAAAAACTTTGTTTTAACATATTTGTAAGTTATAAGAAATTAAAATTCTAAACAAGAAGATTCAATTGGAGGTCTTCTTGTTTATAAACCCAAACCGACATATAATTTTGTTCTAATTGTAAAATCTAAACCCTAACCAACTCATTGGTAAACAAACTGACATATAATTGTGTTCTAATTATGAAATCTAAATCCTAACCACCGTATTTATAAACCCAAACCGACATATAATTTTGTTTTAATTATAAAATCTAAATCCTATTTTAATTTATAAACTCAAACTGATATATAAACTCGTTTAATTGTAAAATCTAAACCA
Source organism: Camelina sativa (assembly GCF_030686135.1). Lineage (NCBI taxonomy): Eukaryota > Viridiplantae > Streptophyta > Magnoliopsida > Brassicales > Brassicaceae > Camelina > Camelina sativa. The sequence goes on along the minus strand of NC_141895.1, from coordinate 5,273,003 downwards.
AGCCAATATTTAACTTTCTTTAAATAAAAGTATACAGAATTTCTTTCCTTAATTGTTTTACTTTTTAATTTATTATTTAAATAAAATATTAGATAGAACATTTTGATTGGTTGAGAGGGGACGCTGTGAATACAAAGGTTCACCCATAGGAGTGAACTAAGTATTTTTCGAGATATATAGCTCATTGATTCCAAGTCTCTCGAAACTTCTTTTAGCATGTCCTTGATCGTCTACCTCTGCTGTGATATATGAAATCTCTCTCTTTTTTCTTTCAAATCAAGCAAACAAGAGTCGTGACAGATGTAGTGCGATCAAGAGCAAAGACTTCCATGTTCCGTATGATGATTTCAGTTTACATAATGAGCGATCTACTTTAATTTGCTTCAGAGGTTTGGTTGGTTTCTTTACTTGCATCGGAAGAAAATTACTCTTAAGTCACTGTTTATGTCTCTAAAAAAGTTTATCAGTGTGCATGTGTGCTATGCTGTTAAGCACTCCTTCATGTTTTGTATCAGTTTGCTAGTTATATATATAATTAAGTCTTGCATATTGCCATATTGTATCGAAGAATATATTCATATTAGAACATAACATACATTTATCCAATTACTTATTTTTTCTTCTTGAAATATATGTATTGCTAACATATTATTATATAAGTGGGGGTAATTGGTTTAAGATTTGAATATAGTTTTAAACCTTAGTTTTCAAAATTAGTAATTCATATAATCGTGACACGTGTCAAGTATATCGATAGTATTTTGATATTTGTGAAAAAAATATTTAATAATTATAACAAAATAAAAAAATCCTAAAAATAAAAAGATTACAATTAATATTTTTGAAAAGTATATAAAAACAAAAGTGATCTATTACATCACTAATTCTAATAGGAAAATTATCTATTAAATTATTAATTTCAATAGGAAAATATGTGCAATTAATAAGGAAAATATTTGGAATTTAAATGCAATTAATAAGGAAAATATTTGAAATTAAATTGCAATTATTATTTATCATAATCATATAGTAAAAAAAAGTTTTGACATAAAAGTGATTAAGTATTAAAAAAATTTATGTGTTAAAATTAGTGATTAACATAATATAAGAAAAATAAGAAATTAATGTAATTTCTTTAAGTTTTTCAATCAGTGAATGATTTGATAACCTATTTAATATTATGTTATTATATAAACCTTGGCTTTCAAAGTTAGTAACTTTGTGTTTTTAAAATTAATGATTGTCATGTGTTATACAAAAACTTTGTTTTAACATATTTGTAAGTTATAAGAAATTAAAATTCTAAACAAGAAGATTCAATTGGAGGTCTTCTTGTTTATAAACCCAAACCGACATATAATTTTGTTCTAATTGTAAAATCTAAACCCTAACCAACTCATTGGTAAACAAACTGACATATAATTGTGTTCTAATTATGAAATCTAAATCCTAACCACCGTATTTATAAACCCAAACCGACATATAATTTTGTTTTAATTATAACATCTAAATCCTATTTTAATTTATAAACTCAAACTGATATATAAACTCGTTTAATTGTAAAATCTAAACCCAGCCAATATTTAACTTTCTTTAAATAAAAGTATACATAATTTCTTTCATTAATTGTTTTACTTTTTAATTTAATTTTAATTTATTATTTAAATAAAATATTAGATAGAACATTTTGATTGGTTGAGAGGGGAGGCTGTGAATACAAAGGTTCACCCATAGGAGTGAACTAAGTATTTTTCGAGATATATAGCTCGTTGATTCCAAGTCTCTCGAAACTTCTTTTGGCCTGTCCTTGATCGTCTCCCTCTGCTGTGATATATGAAATCTCTCTCTTTGTTCTTTCAATTCAAGCAAACAAGAGTCGTGACAGATGTAGTGCGATCGAGAGCAAAGACTTCCATGTTCCATCTGATGATTTCAGTTTACATAATGAGCGATCTACTTTAATTTGCTTTAAAGGTTTAAAGATTTTAAACCTTAGTTTTCAAAATTAGTAATTCATATAATCGTGACAAATGTCAAGTATATTGATAATATTTTGATATTTGTGAAAAAAAATATATAATAATTATAACAAAATTAAAAAAAAAATCCTAAAAATAAAAAGATTACAATTAATATTCTTGAAAAGTATATAAAAACAAAAGTGATCTATTACATCACTAATTCTAATAGCAAAGTTATCTATTAAATTATTAATTTCAATAGGAATATATGTACAATTAATAAGTGAAACGACCTGACCCGTTTTATTTTAAATAATATATAATAATAAAATAATAATAAACTACAACTAGTGGTACCATATCCACTAGCCACCTAACCACAAGCACAACCAAGAGCGGAATAACAGATACCAATCCAACCAATAATCCAATAAAATAATAATCAATACTCAAGTATAACAAAACTCCAATATCAAACAACATGAAACACGGAACCAGCAACCTAGCAAGTTCTAAAGACCCAATTCTAGCAACCTAGCAAAGCCAGACAACATCCAATCGAATCCCTAGAACATCCTCCTCTTCATTGTCTTGATTCCACGATCACACTTTGCCTTTACCTGCATCACAAAAACAAATTGCAATGCATGAGTATTTTATAAACACTCAGGAAGGCAATCCTCCCATCTATTGGGCTATACACACAAGCAATAGAGACATCTCTAACCATCAATAAACAATCAACAATCAACAATAACAAACCAGGACTCAGCATCGACCGATACCAACATGCATCGACCGACACCAGATGGAGGTTGCATCGACCGATGCAAGGCTAACTTGCATCAACCGATGCTCTCGTTGCATCGATCGACGCATGCTCGACATAGCACGAAACCCTAAAGTTTACGCGTCGTCCTCGCATTTGCATCGACCGACGCACAAAGTGCATCGACCGATGCAATGCCGAGCATCGTTTTCCCCCGAAGCTTCTCGCCGGATCTTCGTTCCTGCAACCACAAGACTCGATCCCAAGCCACAAGAAAACTTCCTAACGTCCCAATTATCATTCTAACAACACACAACAAGCAGATTAAAGAGTTCTCTAGCTTAGATAAGCCATGGTCCTGCACTTACCTTTGCCAATACGAATCTGAACCTCAAACAAGCAAAACAACGCTCCTAGGAAGCTCCTACAACGATCCCAGCTACAGATCTCTACAGGAACAGCCTCAAATCTCCCAAAAACCTCAAGAACACTCAAGAGCACCGTTTCTCTTTTTCGTTTCTCTCAAAAGCGGCCGAACTCGCCTAATGAGACAAAACACGACTTAAGGGTTTTTCTAACCCAAAACACAGCGTTTAACTTAAGTCAATCCGCAGAAAACTGAACCTGCATCGACCGATGCACTATATGCATCGACCGATGCAACCCCTAAACCGGGATTTCGGTACGCGGATGTTACAATAAGGAAACTATTTAGAATTTAAATGCAATTAATAAGAAAAATATTTGAAATTAAATTGCAATTATTATTTATCATAATCATATAGTAAAAAACGTTTTGACAGAAAAGTGATTAATTATTAAAAAAATAATGTGTTAAAATTAGTGATTAATATAATATAAGAAAAATAAGAAATTAATGTAATTTCTTTAAGTTTTTCAATCGGTGAATGATTGATAACTTATTTAATATTATGTTGTTATATAAACCTTGGCTTTCAAAGTTAGTAACTTCGTATTTTTAAAATTAATGATTTGTCATGTGTTATACAAAAACTTTGTTTTAACATATTTGTAAATTATAAGAAATTAAAATTTTAAACAATTTAATAAATATAAAAAGATAGTTCATATATGTATATAAAAAATAATAATAATTATAATTTTAAATTACTAATTCTATAAGAAAAAGAATTAAGAAAATTATAAAATTAATTACTATAATACTATAATTAAATAAATTATACTGTCAATTATAGAACACTTCGGGCTCGCATATTGTGAATCATCTGGTTAGTGGACGTCTCCTTAATCTGTTTTTTTTTTCTCTTTCTCGTCCTTCCTTTGTAGAATTCATTTTATGGACGTGTTGTGGTTAAGGCTGGTAGTATTATGTATCTAGTTTGGTTTGTTTACTGCACCATTGTTATGAGATAGGATTACTTCTGTAATTTACCCTTTTAAACAATATTTCCTTCTGTTGGTTAATTTTAAGGTTCGAGCTAAACACAAGGAAGTTTGTCTCCATAGAGAAAGTCCACTAGGGGAAACAATTCTTGAATGCTACAACTGTGGGTGTCGAAATGTCTTTCTCCTCGGTTTCATCTCAGCAAAGACAGACAGTGTCGTCGTCCTTCTCTGTAGAGATCCTTGTTTAAATGTTAATGCCCTCAAGGATATGAACTGGGACCTAAGTCAGTGGTGTCCCTTGATTGACGATAGGTGTTTCCTCCCCTGGCTTGTTAAGGTTAGTTTCTGTCCTTGCATTTTTCTTCTTTTGAAGACATGCTCATGTGAGAGCTATTATTAACTCTTGTTTTTACAGGGTCCATCAGAGCAGGAACAGCTGCGGGCACGCCAAATTAGCGCACAGCAAATAAACAAGATAGAGGAATTATGGAAGACAAATCCGGATTGTAGATAATCACATTTACATAAAAGAATAATTTTCTCATGATATAGTCTTTGAATTTTTGATTAATTTATGATAATGTTAGTAAAGTTTTATTTAAAATTTGTTGGACAAGTAGTAAAACTATTACATATAAGATTACAGTTGCTTCAAAGTCTCTTACTCCTTTATGGAGTTTTGCTTCATTATGTAAATCCAAGACTACTCTAAAGCTCTTAAGTTTGTGATTTAACCAAAGCTTTGAAGTTGTGATTTAGTTGTTGACTCTTTTGAAATTTGAATAACTAAGTTATTAAACTTATTAGAGTAATAGACTATACTGGTCTAATAATAACTTATTATTCAAGAAAGCGGTCTAGGCGGCCGTAGACGCCAATATGACCGCCTAAACCGCTTAAAATTACATAAATTTTATTTTAATATTTATTTTTGATTTTGAAATTAAATATATTTAAATTATTATGTTTTATATCTATATACGTAATTATAAATATTTATTTGTTGTTAATATAACTTAAATAAATGTATTTTTCTTACTTTTGTTTATAATTTATAATTTTTTTATTTTTATAACATATATTTTGATATAATTATATATATAATGTTTTATGTTGTAAACGCCTAAACCTTCTAAAAACCGTGTAGACGACTATTGTCAAGAGCCAGAAACTCTTACGTTGTGTCTTAATTGGTTTGAACGTTTCTCATCTTACTAGCTTCTGTATTTGACAGCCTTGGTGCTTTATATGGTTAATGTTTCTGCTAATATGTACATGAACCATGAGAGATGTGATGTTTATATATCTATATATATCCTGTTTCCGTAATTGTTGTGGGCTGCTTGTGAGCCTCATCTGGCACCATTTTTAGTTTGTTTTGTCACTGACCGGATCAGATCAAACAGTGATTATGTAATAACATCATGTTTGATCATACATCATTGTTGGTGTTGTGTTTCAACGATCCCAAGGCCCACAGAAAAAGCCCAATAGGGGCTGATTGTCTGCCGTATAGATGGGCCTGTCGCAAGCCCAGCAAGAGGATCCCGGAGGAGAAGGAACGTCGAGGTCAATCTTCGGAGGAAATCGTGGGATACGGGCCGAAATCGTCGGAGGAAATGGGGAAGGCAGTTCGAAGGCCGGATTAGTTTAGTTTATATATGGGAGGATTGAGATAGGAAAGAGATATATGTAATCTTTAAGCTACGACCAACGAAAAAGTCTAATACAAAAGTCCAGTTCGTAATTCTTCTTAGTTCACTTCGACTTCAACCGAAAGTCTGCCCAGATTCTATCTTTTACTCGAATCAATTTATTTGTTGTTTCTCGTTTCAACAATTTGGCGCCGCCTGTGGGGACTAAGGTCTCTTCTATTCACAAAAGTCGATTACTTTGAAGAAATCATAGCGAAATGGATCCTTCAACAACCAACTCAATCACTCCCGAATCCAACCACGAGCATACTAGCACCATCATGCCGTCAGCAGCTCTACAAGGACCTGGTTCTAATAACGCTACTGCTAGAGGTGAGCAGATCCAGGCCCACTCTGATCAAGAGATCCGAAATTCGGCCAGACCTGGGACAGACCCGCTACCTAGCGACACCCATACACCAGATCAAGGTTCCTCGGGCCATTCCGACCTCACCCGCCAGAGGGTCATTCCAGCTCGGGAACCCGGGATTCGGACCAGGGGATTCCCATCGGTGTTACACCCACAATCCCTGCAATCCCGTCAGGAAGCAGAAACCAATCCCGGGTATGGATCCGCTACGAGAGCAATATAGCAAGTCGACCCGGGCAACATCTGGCACCCATACCATCCTCAAGGACGCCAAGTGGGACCGATCTGTCAGAAATATGAGGGATGCTCGCCATTTTGATAGATAAGACTCAAAATCAAGAGGCGACGAATCGAGCCCTCATGAGCCGGATCGAGCGGCATGAACAAGAGCTCGCTCTTCGTGGAAATCACGACCTCCGTCGAGAAATAGCGTACCCTTCGGAAACAATCTCAACTGAACCGTGGAAAGAGCGCTCCCTCGAACCCGCCTCGATTTCGAAATTGTCCATGTCACCCCGCCCGGGCTCAGGACACTACCCGTGTTTGCGACCTCGGAGAATCCGTGAGCTCCGAGCTCCGCGAATTTCAACGAACCAACGAGCTCACGACATGCTGATCAGCCCTCGGTCGGGCATGTTGGCTCAACAGCACGCGATGCCAGCAATTCAAACGCCCCAACGAATCCTCGAGTAAGAACAAACCTAGATTCAACCGAGGAGTTCATGGGTGGAATGCCTCGTCATACGGCGGTTGACAGCTTCGGCACTCCGGGCCCTCCGAGGAACGACGTAGTCAGCGCCCAATTCCTCGCCGAATACATGAATAAGGCAAGTGCCGAGATGGCCCAAATCCACTCAAAGGTCCACCTGGCCACAAGCGCTGCACCAGACATCGATCGCAGTATCGCAGAAACAAGGCGCACCCCGTTTACTGATCGAATCGCGAAAGTTCGCCTTCGAGACGTGCGTAGGTTACGCCTGCCCGAATATGCGGGCATATCAGACCCCGGGGCACATCTCCGAGCTTTCAGATTGGCGATAACCAAGGCTTACCTCACCGACGATGAATGTGAGGCTCGCTACTGTCGATATTTCGCCAAAAACTTAGTTGGACCAGCCCTAGAGTGGTTCGCGTCCCTGGAGTCGAACTCCATCGATTATTTTGACCAACTCGCTGCCGTCTTTCTAAAGCAATACTCGATTTTCTTCCAAGCTAAGGTGACCGAATCCGACCTATGGCTCTTGGTTCAAGGAAAGGACGAATCACTTCGTGAATACGTAACTTGCTTCAAGGCAGTCAAACCAAGAATATCAAATTTGAAAGACGAGGTTGCCCTAGCGGCACTCCGACATGGCCTTTGGTATACATCAAAGTTCCGAGAGGAACTCACAGTACGGCAACCTCCCTCGCTCGATGACGCCCTCCACAGATCAATTAAATTCGCCAGGGCCGAGGAATAGCGAGCTGCCATGGCCGAGCTTCATAAATCGGCCAAAGCACCTTTCAACCCCTCCAAAAAACCTTTTCGGAGGGATCCGCTAGAGCCCGGCCAACACGCCTTCGCGGTGGATTCCACATCCAGACCCAAAAACCCTAATTTCGACCCTAAAAAGTTCTGCAAATACCACAAGATACAGGTCACTCGACTGAGCAATGTTATAGAGGCGAGTATGACTTAATCAAAACATCCAATCAATAGCAATTAATGATCAATGACGAGCTCGAGGCTCGTCATCTCGCAGGGCGAAAGGACCCGGTCACCGGCAGTCCATCAATGATCAAGGTCAACCAAATTCCTATCATGGAAGGTCACCCCGACAGATGCGTCGGAATTGGAGCCCACCTGAACGCCAGCACAAGGGCTGAAATGAACTAGCTTTTGGGGCAAAATTGTGCGACCTTTGTCTGGTCCTCGTCGGACATGAAGGGAATTGACATAAGCATCACCTCGCACCAACTGAACGTTGACCCCACTTACAAGCCGATAAAGCAAAAGCGTCGTATGGCCCCGAGAAAGCTAAAGCAGTAGACGACAAAGTGGATCGACTGTTGAAAATTGGTTCCATCCGCGAGGTCCAGTACGCCGAGTGGCTGGCCAACCCCGTCGTTGTCAAAAAGAAAAACGGGAAGTGGCGAATTTGCATCGACTTCAAGGATCTCAACAAGGCTTGCCCAAAGGACAATTACCCCCTTTCGCATATCGACCGGCTAATTGAAGCAATCGCCGGTCACGAGACCTTGTCCTTTATGGACGCGTTTTCAGGGTACAACAAGATCCTTATGGACCCTGCTGACCAGGAAAAAACCGTCTTCATAACCGATAGGGGTACTTATTGCTATAAAGTGATGCCCTTCGGGCTCAAGAACGCCAGAGCAACGTAACAACGACTGGTTAACAAAATGTTTGCCCAACACCTCAGAAAAACTATGGAGGTTTACATCGACGACATGCTCGTCAAATCGACACGCAAACAAGATCACATCTCCCAATTCAAAGAGTGTTTTAAAATTTTAAACCAATACAGGATGAAACTCAATCCGACCAAATGCACATTCGGCGTTGCGTCCGGCGAGTTCTTAAAATACCTGGTCACCGAGTGCGGGATCGAAGCGAATCCAAAGCAGATCAGTACATTCCTCGAAATGCCCTCCCCAAAAAGTACCTGGGAGGTGCAAAGGCTTACAAGGCGGATCGTAGCCCTAAATCGCTTCATTGCACCATCCATAGACCGTTGCCTCCCACTTTACCAAATGTTAAAGGGCAACCGGAAGTTCGAATGATACGGCAAGTGTGAGGAAGCATTCCAAGAACTAAAAAAAATATCTTTCCGAGCCTCTTGTGCTCTCAAAGCCGGCGGACGGGGAGCACCTCTTCCTCTACATCGCCGTCTCCGACTCCGCGGTGAGCGGAGTACTGGTGCGAGAACACAAAGGGGAGCAAAAACCCGTCTATTACGTCAGCAAAACTTTGGTTGACGCCGAGACGCGATACCCCGGCATGGAAAAACTAGCTTTGGCGATCGTAATTTCCGCCCGCAAACTACGACCTTACTTCCAGTCGCATACAATCGTGCTAATGACGTCCCAACCCATACGATCCATTCTCCACAGTCCCAGCATGTCCTCGCTGATTTTATAATCGAGCTCGCTGCAAACAACGAGCACGAAGGGAATAACCCAACGAAATGGTCACTATAAGCAGACGGAACGTCATCTAGGCTAGGATGTGGGGTCGGGATTCAGCTTATTTCCCCCACCAAAGAGGTCATAAAGCCATCTTTTCGGCTCGGATTTGCGGCTTCAAATAACGAAGCCGAGTATGAAGCCTTGATTGTTGGCCTCCGTCTCGCACTAGCCATGGGAGTAAAAGAGCTCGCCGCGTTCAGCGACTCGCAGCTCATCACTAGCCAGTTTCATGGAAACTACGACACGAATAGCGAACGGATGGACGCGTATCTTTGGTTCGTCCGATCTTTGTCAGAACAGTTCTCGTCATCCGAACTCACCAAAATTCCACGTGGAGAGAACTCAGCGCCCGACGCCCTGGCCGCACTCGCTTCCACCTTCGAACCTTTGGTCAAGCGGGTCGTACCCGTGGAAGGGAAAAACGAGCCCAGCATCCCCATTCCCGTCAAAGTTCAGAGCGTCCTCTAGGTCGAGAGAGGCATTGGACCCGACGAGGGAAATCTCAAACAGACACCCGAGCAGGATGACGAGCTCCTAGATGAGCACAAACCGGGAGATGAACATGATGCAGGACTGAAGACGGTTTGGCGAGTCCCAATTTGCGAATACATTACGAATGGAACAGTGCCTCATCGGTGAAAGAGTTATACAAGTGGTGTATCTCCAGACCGTATCTTAGATGCATTCACGGAAGCGAGAACGAAAACATCATGAAAGAGGCTCACGAGGGACCCTGTGGAAATCACTCCAGAGGTCGATCATTAGCCCTCAGGACAAACAGCAAGGGTATTTCTGGGCGACCATGCTCGCGGATTGCGACTCGCATGCCAAAAACTGCGACAGATGTCAACGCCATGCACTCATGATCAATCAGCCCGCCGAGTTGATGACCTCGGTTTCCGTCCATTATCCCTTCATGCGATGGTCGATGGATGCCATCGGCCCCCTTGAGCAGTCGGGAAAACGACGCGTGAAACACTTACTGGTCGTAACTGACTATTTTACGAAGTGGATTGAGGTGGAATCCTATCAATCAATTACCGGGGATCACGTGAATGATTTCCTCTGGAAGAACGTGGTATGCCGTCATGGTATCCCTTACGAGATCGTAACAGATAACGGAACCAACTTGATGTCATCCGTAGTGCAAAAGTTTTGCGACGACTGGGGCATCCGGCTCACCCCTTCCACGCCCGATACCCTTAGGGGAACGGCCAAGCCGAGGCGGCCAACAAGCTGATCCTACACGGTCTTAAATGACGGTTAGGCGCAGCGAAGTCCGGCTGGGACGCTCCGCTTCCCAGAGTCTTGTGGGCCACTCGAACCACACCGCGTGGGAGCACGGGTGAGACCGCCTTCTCAATTACAAATGACCACCTCGATTGCATCAGGTCGAGTAAAATAGCCCCTGGCACTTCACGCGAATCTGAAGACGATCTCGCTACTCTAAAAACTTCTCACACATCGTCTCTCAAATCGAGAACCCAACCGCATTACACTAAATATATATCATACCACCGTTTAATAACTTTACGCAAAGTTAGCATCATCTTGCAGCCCGACTTGATTCACTCTAGGTACCCCGAGCACTTCCGCGCTCGACGACTAATTCATTTTTAGCTCATCACATATGCCGGTTAAATCCATTTTTTGTGTTATCAACGCATCTTGCGAACAGACATCAAAGGTAAAAGGATTTAAAAGCCTTCCCAGGCTACTTAAGTCAAGTCTTGGACAAAAGCCTCCCGAGCAAACCAAATCAAAAGCAAACCAAAAAAGAGAGTAAACATACGAAGAAACACAGTCCGGTCAAGCATCCTCTTCCCCCGTGCCCGCCTCCAGATCAGGTGTACCCTTGGCATTGCTCCTGTGTTCGTCAAAACCGCGAGGAATCCCGGTCCCCGCGTCAATCTCCATCGGGGCGATTGAATCCTCTGACACCTGAGGGAGGTCGAGTTTGCTCACGGAGAAGTCTGAAACTGCCAGAGAGTCAGAACGGATGGTAACCGCCGCCTTCTGACTCTCCAGGGTCTTGAGCTCATCTTCCACCGCGATCTTACCTTCACTGATCTGTTTGATCATAAGCAGGTTGGACTCTATCTCCGCGAGATCTCCGTCGACTTTGGATTTCTGCTTCTTCAGCTCCCACTTGCTCTTCACGGAGTCTAGGATCGACCGGTAGTCTTGCGACATCCTCATCTTTGCCTCGTAGACCACCTTCCGGGTTGTCTCAGCATGCAACCGCCCCGCCTCCGCCGATTTCTCCTTTAGCCACCTGTTCTCCTTCAGGAGGAGGTCGCGATCTCCCGCGGCCTTCGCTTGAGCGACCTTAGCCGAAGTGAGCTCAGCCTCAACTTCCACCAACTTCTCCTGGGAAGCCCTTAGGGAGGCGATCTCGTGGTCGAGGGAATCGACCTTGCCAGCGGAAACAGCCTCCCTTTCCTGGGAAGCTTCAGGGCAGTCGTTATCTCGAGCTCGGCTGATTGGGGGACATCCTTCAGCCTTCGCTCATAGAGGGCGACCAGCTTGTTAGTAGCGACCAGCCTTCGCTCATAAAAGGGGGGGGAATATGGGTCAGAACATAATCTCCCCTAGAACATAATCTCCCCTAGCAAGAAATCTGGTGTATAAACCAACAAGTCGTTTAGCGGGTTTACCTGCGCCTGGGAGGCCATAGCGTCAATGTACGCCTCCCTCTCCGTGAGATCCTTCACCAAAGGAACCTGACATCAGGCAGTCTTAAGGTGTCTGAACAAGGTGGCCATGCCTAGGTGGTCGTCCACTGCGGGAGAGTCGCGGGAATGGGAGAAACGCTAGTGGAAGGGACGGCTCGTCGATGATCCGTTTCCATACGCGGCCTGCTCTCCTCCCGGATGTTCGTTCTGGTCACCCACAAGGCGGCTTCCCCTGCTCTCGCGGTTTTGGTCCTTGCTAGTTCGTGGGCCCTCTGCGCGAGCTCTCTTCTGGGGAGGCGCCGGCTCGCTGGGAGTAGACCTCGAGCTGACTAGCATCACCTCCCGAGGTGGGGCAGAAGATCCAGCCGGGGTGGCCACGGCTTGGTTTACTTCCTCACTTCCCGTTTGTACGGGTTCAGGGCGAGCGGCTTGAAAAGCGGAAGCCAGAGCGGCGTCCACATCCCCCGCGCGAACTCGGCGGGAGGGCTGGGCTTGCTCCCTCAATTCGCGGAGTGTTGGCTTCCTGGTCATAGCGAGTAGAGGGGTTGAGGAGGACGACGAGCTCGATATGCGAGGATGGGTTGGAGTACTTGTAAAGATTGCGCATCGATTAAAATTCGAGACAGTACAAAATAGAAACAAAAGGAATAAATGTCGTTAACCCTAAAGTCAGCAAATACTTTATTGCATGCGAAGTCATCATACCTTGGCGAGCAGGGAGATGCTCGGATCTGTTCCTTCTTGGACGATCGGCGGGAATTGGTTGGCTCGGGACCCCCGGGGGAACGGCAGGAACAAGAGCTTGAATCACTGGGGCGTTGAGTGCTGTAATGATGCAGGCTCGTGAGAACAAACTCCACCGTATTTCGCCTCCTCGTAGTCTCTCAGTCAGTGCCTGGACCGCATGAGTATTTAGGTGATCTCCGGAGTTTGCGATATGAAACTTTTCAGAGTTAGTTATCATTAAAAGGCATCATAGTTAAGACAATAAACACAGTTCAACGAAGCGGCCATGGGTCATTCTGACCGACGCAAACGGCCCATTGAGTAGGCAGGCGGGCGAAGTTGAAATCTCCCACCGACGCCGGAGAGACGCGGAAGTAGAAATACTTCTCTCTCCACCGGTCATCTTTGCCAGGGATCGCCTGGATGATTTCTCGGTCCTGGCGGCGGCATGTGTAGAGCGTCCCGGGAAAACCCGAGTTATGTTTGATCTGACACAACCGGAGGATATCGTCGACTCCAAGTTCGAGTCCAACTTCACGACCCCTTGTGTAGAGTCCGATCACGTGTCGAACGAAGTTCGGACACATCTGGGGAAACGCTATTCGAAGACGTTGGAGAATCCGGAGGATGATCCCGGGAATGGGGAATACCAACCCGCATTGTTCAAAGTATGTTGTGTATGCACAACAGTAACCCGGGGGAACGGTCTCCGGGGTATAAGGGTCTCCGGGAGGAAGCATCATCTCGACGTTCGGAGGAACGCCGTGTTTCTGGCGGAGATCCGCGAGGTGCTTATCGGAAGTGATTGCGGGAAGATGGTTTCAACCTTGATGTGTTACGACCTTGTTAATGAGTAAATTTGAAATAAAGCTTTATGTAATGATTCAAGATAGTCAAAATTCAAAATCAAACAAAGATGATAGTAAAAAGTAAAAACATAATTTTAAATCTTGAAAAAATCTTTTAAATATCTATATTAATAATTGTGGAATATTATGTGAATAGTTCAAATATTCTAATTAACATTAATATATATATTTAATTCTTTTTGGTTATATAGATAGTAGAAAAAATTAATTGTAAAGTTGTTTTGATATGGATATAAGCAATGACATAAATCATAATCTTTGAAAATGAGGACTTATTATAAAATGGGCTTAAAAATGTTACTAGTATAGCCTATATTTAACCTGCAGTATACTGCAGGACAAATTATTTATACCTAAAAAAAGATTTAAAATATATTTTATTCTTAATTTTGATGGTTTTGTTTAGTGTTTAAGATTGTATAACTATATTTTAATTATTAATTCTGTAATTTAACCCAAAGTATACAGCATAACTATTTGCTTTTACATAATATTAATTTAAATCTAATCAGATATGTCTATTTTTTTAGTATTGTTAATGTTACAGCTTCATCTATTTTTTGTGTTTTTAAAAAGTATTTGACTATTACCATTCCAGTTAATTTTATTAATATTTTATTCTTGGTTTGATTTGTTATTTTATTATAGTCAAAGTGACAGGATAATGTCGTAAAAAGATTTAAAAAATGAAAAAGATTCTAAAATCAAAGCTATATATAATATATATATATATATATATATCTGTATAATCAAATTAAATAAATGAGAACCGTTGTATAGCTAACACGAATGTCATGGATACAAGGCAAAAGAGGATGTGTCTCGCAAAATTTATTGAAGAAGACTATACAGTATTTACATAGGGAAAAAACCCTAAAAAACTGCCATCTATTTTTTTTGGATGTTTAATACATCGTTTTTTTATTGGAAGAAAAATACCTCGTTTATTTAAATTTGCTATAAAAATATTCGTTTATATAAGTGTTAGTAGATTCATATTTACGGGTTAACGGACGACAACAATTAATACAACTAATTGTGAAAAAATTCATATATATTACTTAGAAACATAGGGTCAAAATTTAACTCTGTCAGATGATTCTGTCACGCTTATAAACGTCCTCGTTAACCCGTAAATATGAATCTACTAACACTTATATAAACGAATATTTTTTATGGCAAATTTAAATAAACGAGGTATTTTTCTTCCAATAAAAAGACACGAAGTATTAAACATCCAAAAAAAAATAGATGACGGTTTTGTCGGATTTTTTCCCTATTTACATAATTATTTATGTTCCACCAAAACAGGAAAACAAAATCCATATAAAATAAATAACTAAAAACAGAGAGCAATAATAAAGAAATTAAACAATAAATAAATGTAATAAAATTAACGGATTTTAAATTTACATGTTAACAATTTTGCCCGTGTTGTAACACCGGTTACTATCTACTTGTTAATGTTAAAATATCATTAAATCGGTGCTACACCGCTAAATCATCATTACATCATTAACCAAAATATTTGTTTTTTTAGGAATAAGCATGCCACACTTAGATCGATTTTACCAAATCTAAACTAGTTTTCTTCAATAACCGAATTAGCCAAATTTAACCAGAAATTGAATTTATCCAAAAATAACCGGAAACCAGGATTTACAGAAAGTAAACAAAAAATCGGTTAATTTTGTTTGAATATTAACCGAGAACCAAACCGAAATTTATGTGATTGATTTCGATGACCTTCAAATTTACTTTGGTTAACCAATAAGCAATAACCAAAAAAACCAAACCGAATAGCCATGCCTGCTGAAATCCTTATTGCGTAATCATGTGAATCAGATACGTGGGACAGATGACATAGCGTGGTTTATATGGTTCTTGTTAGTTACAGAGGTTCATATATTTATTATATTTTCATGGTAAAAAAATCTATATTCTCTCAGTCTCAGTTATATACACATTACTGTCTGTCTGTATGATAATATAAAAGACTTTACAACCCCAGTCTTGAGAGACCAAGCTGTGAAACAGACGTGGTTGGAACCGGCTTGGTCAATAAATCCTCTAGCTGCATTGATTTGATCTCGAACCGGGTTGGGAAAATTACTTTGTCGTAGGATCTCAGTTCATCAAGTAATCTAGTTGCAGATCCAATGAGTTCACCAGGTACTTAAGCTCGGTTGTTCTGCAGCAGCTAGAACCACAGCAGTAGCTTCGAGGCAGTAATGTTTGTACCTTTCATGGGAGAGTCTCCGCGAGATCAATTTGCAGGACTTGCCAGCTTCTTTGTAAAGAGAAGCATTGGCTCCTCCTTTAGTGATGGCTTTTTCGTTCTAAACAAAATATTACAACAGCTTTAAGTCAGAGATGGAAATTACAACTGAGGTAAAGAGTGAAATTAGTTAAAGCTTAGAAGAGTAAGAGGTATTAACTTTGAGCCTGAAGCTCTTCTTCATAGTTTGAGTGAGAGTACTGAGAATAACATTTCTCGGTGATGATGATAGTTTGCGGAAATGATCCAAAACTTTTTTTAGAAGAGCAACACTATTCTGAATCAGAATCTGAAGTCTCTAACCATTTAACTTACATGATGCAAACGACTAATGACAAGAAACTAAACGAAACCGAAGAACGCAAACACATCCTAATCATCACAGATTCATGTCTAACGAACAAATACAGGTTCTGAATCTTTAAAACATCGAGAGATTAAAAAAGAGTGAAGAAGATGAAAACCTGCTGTTTAAGGTCATTAGGATCAGCACCTTTGTCCTTCATATCAGCAGTCTTACTCTTAGCAGCTTCTCTCTCAACCTCTTTCTCATAAGAGTGAAGCTCTTCCACAATCCTTTTTACAAGTTGTTGTTGTTATCTTCACGTTTCTTACCGTTGCCATTTGATTCTGCGTGAATGCAAATCACAAAGATTACGGTTGTTGTTTCTACTTCACCAGCAAACAACTCAGAGACGCAACGATTCCTTTGTTTAAAATTGGTGTGTAAAAATTAAACGCAACCAAAGGCCACTATGTTATATAGAAATTACTGATTTATTGATTGGATTTGAAATCGTCAAGTTCTATACAAAACTCACACAGCAAAATCTCGATATTACTACGAGAATCAGTCACATTTACTCAATTACTCTTCACTTAAAAAAAAAAAATATATATATATATATATATGAAATAGAATCAACGCACAAGCAATACGACGTCGTACTGTCAAAATAAATAAAAAATGAAAAAAAACCGACGACGTCGTATTGCTTTTATGACGACCAAATTTGAATCTAATCTACAACACCATTACTATTTTATGTGTTCTTTAATTTTTTTTTTTAACTTGTTCGAACCCTTCTTATTATTATTATTAGGCTACAATCCAATCCGTTAACATATATACACTATCAGTTGTTCTTTTTATCAGCATATATATAATAATTAAAAACCTATGTTTGATGTAAAATAAAATTTTAGAATAAATATAATTACTATTATAATAATTATTTTGATATATTTATTTTCTTAATATATGCTAGATGTTATCGACTAAAGAGCAAAAAAAATATTCCGACAATAATGTATTACGAACTATTTCAATCCATGATATCCTCGTAAAGAATTTATTCATGATAAAGTTGGTAAATAATTAATAATTTTTTTAATAATGAATAAGAATATTGCAAATGCAAAAGAGTATTTGATATTTGAGGGCTTTTGTCAACCATGACACAGTGGTTGTCGCAATCTGAGAGATGTCCAATATTTTGAACGAGATATACCCAATAGTCATCTGTTTCTATGGTAATGAGTTTGACAAAAACTTTGCTTATCTCCGATTGAGCGTTGGACATGTGATTTACACTATCTGATCATCTTCTCTAAAGATAAAGTAAAAGAACAAAAAAAAGCAAATCAACTAAGATTATTTGGAGATACCATTAGATAAAAACGTATTATGAGAAATTGTGGATCTTATATCACATGTCGTGCAAGAATTAATAAGATTAATTTAAATTTCAATTTAATGTTTAATTCATAATATTTGTGTTGTGATGTTATACTTTTTATTTTACAACTAATATTTGGTGGGCTATTTGTGATGTGATGTAGGGATATAGCTTATGAGTTTGCCTACTTACACGAATTGGAAGTAAGTTATGAAGACTTAAACCTAAAAAATGTACAAATTAATTATACGTAAGGTAATACTTTGATTGCAAAGCTTTCAAATATGGGGAACAACAAGCGTATCTCTCATAAGTCACCCAACTAAATTCTTTTTTCTTGTGGTGTTTGCTTGATTTCTATATCAATTGATAGGTTGAATAATTTTTGAAAACAAAATTAACCATAAGAGCAGAACAACATTGTGGTCTAAGTTGATAATGAAAATGAATTCTAAGTTCATTCATAAATGTCTAAATGCGAAGGAATATTTTTTGGTTGAACCTGTGACTATGCTAATGAAATGAGTTTCAAAACACTCTTTAAATACCCATCCACTCTATTAGATATTTCATTGATCGATATAATATTAACATTGTGTAGTTAAATATCTTTAATGTAGTGTAATATGAAAACTTTATAGTATTAAATTTTTCTTTTGTTAAACATATCAAATTACATCTTAAATGTATTCAGTTTGTAATAAGCTATATATATGGTTTATTCATATAGCAAATTCTTCTTTCGTCGTTTTTTTGCTCATATAACAATATCTAAGTGGTGAAAAAATTTAAAACAAATATTATGGTACGTGTATGATAGACAGGATAAGTTAAGCATTCTTGAACATTGCATGACATGATCTTCTCAGGTCATTGGCAGGATCCTTGATGCCTCTGCTTCTCCAGATTGTTCTTTAATAACAAAATGGCATTTTGTACTTGCGCTATTGCATTTTAGCTGTTGATTTACTTATATATATTATTGTAAAATGTGTTGTCTATTTATTAACTTAAGGTTTTAATAAGTAACTTTCGGTATCACTGCATGTGTTGGAACAATGGAACTTGGAAGTTCTTGTTTGTATTGAACATGAGAGAAATTTTGTTAGCCAGCTTCAAAGCAGAGATTTCATACGGTCTTGCCATCGAGGCATTAGTAATATCTCATACCAGGTATCTTTTTTCTTGTGAATTTCTGATTGTGGTCATTGCTATGAGAGTACATATTGTGGAAGTTCTTTAGTATCTCATATTGATCAAGGATGTGAGATCAGTCACAAGTAATCTCCTGTCTGTATGACTGTCCGGACGACTGTCCGTACCAATCACTAATGGGCTATAATCCGTATAAGAATGTGGTGGAACAAAGGCCCTATAATTATAGAGACACATTGGAATAGAAGGATCTAGATGATGGTGATTTCAGGGTGTCATAGAGAGAAGTCACATGTTGTCTTGGTGAACGAGCTCAACTAGTCAAACAATACAACACAAGTCGCTCTCAATATAAACGTTCTGTAACAAGTCCATGTTCTGTCTCTTTCATTCTTAATGTCTAGCAACGGCTACATGTGTAGTAGCAGTCTCTATATATGGCTTGTAATTTATATTTGAGATAATCTAATCTTAGTATTCTATTATGTTCTTTGTTTACTCTCTTTCTCTGCAATTCTACTTCCGCAATTCTAACATGGTATCAGAGCATGTTTTTCGATTCTTGATTCTCTAAACCTACTCTTTATGTACTTGCTATTCTACTTGTTCACTCAGTATAATTTCTCTCCTACCCTGTTTCTACTACAATCTCTACGGTTAGAACTCCGTTCAAAGAGTCATACTACTTGAACATGGAAAACTCAAAACCACTTGTGTTACCAACTGTTCTTAAGGGAGGAAACTATCTCATGTGGTCAAGGACCACCAAAACCGCACTATGTGGCCGCGGACTTTGGAGCCATATTGAAGGAACAAGAGCCCCAAAGAAAGTCACCAAAGAAGATGGTAGAGAAACTACCAAAGAAGACAAGAAGAGTCTAAGCTCGAAGAAGAAGTCAAATGGTTTCAAGAAGACCAGACTGTACTCTCCATACTCCAAAACTCTCTTGAGGTTCCCATTCTCGAAGCTTACTCATAATGTGAAACGGCTAGAGAATTATGGGAGACACTGAAGAATGTATTTGGCAACATATCCAATCTTACTCGAGTCTTTGATGTTAAGAAAGCTATCAATGACCTAACTCAAGAGGATATGCAATTCAACAAGCACTTTGGAAAGTTTAGGTCTCTATGGGCAGAATTTGAGATGCTCAGACCAAACACCATGGATCTTGCGGTTCTTAATGAGAGAAGGGAACAAGATAAGGTCTTTGCTCTCCTCCTAACTCTCAATCGGACCTTTAATGACCTCATTAAGCATATCCTTCGGGCAGACAAACTACCTAGTCTCGACGATGTCTGCTCACACATTCAGAAGGAACAAGGCTCACTCGGTTTGTTTATGGGAAAAGGTGAACTTTCAATGGCAAACAAAGGAACCTATCGACCTGATGAGAGAAGATCAAAGGGAGGATGTGAACACTGCAAGCGTAAGAACCACACCAAAGATAAGTGTTGGTTTTTGCATCCTCATCTAAGACCCAATGTGATCAACAAGGAGCCTATAGCTAACATAACCAGAGTTAAAGATGAACAAAGTGACGCGGGTGCATCAAGGAATGGAGAAGGAATGGTGTCAGGAGATTATGTGAAGAAATCAGACTTGGAAGCCTTCTTCAAATCTCTAGCTGCCAACCAAGACTCTGGTAAAACCTTCTTCACTCCTAGTTCAAATAGGTCTCTTGTTGTTGACTCTGGTGCATCACACCACATGATTAGTAACTCGAACCTACTTGACAATATAAAATCGGCTAGAGGTAACGTTATAATAGCTAATGGTGATAATATTCCGGTTCAAGGAATTGGTAGTTTAAGGTTATTTGATAAAGAATCAAAAGCTTTCTACATGCCTAGGTTCACTTCCAATCTTCTCTCTGTTAAAAGGGCAACAACTGATCTAAACTGTTATGCAATATTTGGGCCTAATGATGTTCAATTTCAGGATATTGAGTCTGGAAAATTACTTGGAGAAGGTGGTACCAAAGATGACCTTTACATTCTTGATGACCCCTCACCAAGTGCTTCCAAATCTATCTTTGCTAGTTGTTTAAATGTTTCTTTTAACGCTATGTGGCACGCTAGATTAGGCCATCCTCACTCTCGAGCTCTTGAGTTAATGCTTCCTAATGTTTTGTTTGATCATTCTAGATGTGAAGCCTGTATTCTCGGTAAACATTGTAAAACTGTTTTTTCTAAGTCTACTACTATCTATGAAAAATGCTTTGATCTTGTTCATTCAGATGTGTGGACATCACCTTGCATATCTAGGGAAAATAACAAATACTTTGTGACGTTTATTGATGAGAAATCCAAATATACTTGGATTACTTTGCTTCCATCAAAATATTGTGTGATTGATGCATTCATAAACTTTCAAAATTATGTATCTAACCAATTTAACTCTAAGATCAAAGTATTTAGAACATATAATGGAGGCTAATATACAAGTACTCTGTTCAAAGAACACCTATCCAAACACGACATTGTGCACCAAACAAGTTGTCCGTACACTCTGCAACAAAATGGAGTTGCAGAGAGGAAGAACAAGCACTTAATGGAGGTCGCACGCTCAATGATGTTTCACACTAATGTTCCTAAAAGATATTGGGGAGATGCAGTGATGACAACATGCTATCTCATCAACCGAATCTCAACAAAAGTGTTAGGCGATGTGTCACCGTTCGAGGTATTAAATACGGTAAAACCACCTATTGATCACCTAAAAGTATTCGGTTGTGTTTGCTTTGTGTTTATACCAAGAGAACTGCGAAACAAATTGGATGCTAAGAGCACCAAGTGCATGTTCCTTGGCTACTCAACTACGCAGAAGGGATACAAATGCTTTGATCCTGCCAACAACCGTATATTTATTTCAAGGGATGTTAAGTTTCTGGAAAACCAAGGCTACTTTGAGAGAAGGGACTGGAGTGATTTGGAAAACTTGGCAAAACCAACTAATAGATCGGCTAGTCTCAAGTTTCTTCTTGATCATCTTAGAGCTCAGTCAAGAACTGAAACATTACTGCAGATACAAGGCGATATAGCTCCTGAAAACGTAGAGGAAACCTTGACAGAGACTCACCAACTGCAGCTCTGCTCGACTTAACGGTCAGTGAGTCAGAGGGGGAGAATATGAATCCACCAGTACCAACAGAAGAGGTGGATACGACTCACCAACCATTAAGACGTTGTGCTCGTACGAGACTACCTATGTACACTTGGAGAGATAAAGATTTTTACTATAACAACCAAGTCGTTGCTCATCCAATCCAAGCAGTATGTTCACTCGCACGACTACCAGCTGATCATCAAGCATTCGTTAACAAAATAGAGGAACATAGCATCCCAAACACTTACGAGGAAGCTAAAGAAAGCAAAGAATGGTTAAATGCAGTAGACGATGAAGGGGGAGCCATGAAACGCAACCATACATGGGACGAAGCTGATCTTCCACCAGGAAAGAGGACAGTAAGCTCTAAATGGGTTTTCACCATCAAATATCTGAGCAATGGAGATATTGAAAGATATAAGGCTCGACTTGTGGCACGTGGGTTCACACAAACATATGGGCAAGACTACAAGGAAACATTTGCACCAGTAGCCAAACTCCACACTGTAAGAGTTGTGTTATCTCTAGCTACGAATCTATCTTGGGAGCTATGGCAGATGGATGTCAAGAATGCCTTCTTACAAGGAGAACTAGAAGAAGAGGTCTACATGACACCTCCACCAGGTCTTGAAGGCACCATCGCTCCTGGCAAGGTGTTACGACTGAGAAAAGCTATATATGGTCTCAAGCAATCACCTAGAGCTTGGTATCACAAGCTAAGCACTACACTCTTAAATCATGGATTTAAGAAGTCTCACATGGATAATACTCTGTTTACTCTCCAAAGCGTCGAAGGTATTGTTGTTGTTCTTATTTATGTTGATGATTTAATCATCTCTAGAAACAACAAAGAAGGTATTAAGGAGGTTAAGAATCATCTTAAATCTGTTTTTGATATAAAAGACCTTGGAGAACTTAAATATTTCCTTTGAATTGAAGTATGTAGATCTCTGGAGGGTCTATTTCTATCACAAAGAAAGTATACCCTTGACTTGTTATATGAGACAGGAAAACTAGGAGGTAAGCCGGTAGACAGACCACTACCTGATGGATACCAAGTTGAACGAAAGGATGAGAGGAAAGATCCACCATATGAAGATCCCTCTCGCTACCGACGACTTGTAGGTAAGCTAATATATTTGACTCTGACAAGACCTGATCTTTGCTATGCGGTGAACCAGGTGAGTCAATATATGAAAGCCCCTACAAAATATCATTGGAGTCTTTTGGAGAGAATCCTTCACTATCTTAAAGAAAGCCCTAGACAAGGCATTTGGATGGGAAAGAACGACAACACCAAACTTGTGGGCTATTGTGACGCTGATTGGGGTGGTGATAAGACGGATAGAAGATCTGTTACATGCTACTGCACTTTCATAGGAGGTAATCTAGTTACGTGGAAGACAAAGAAACAAAAGGTGGTCTCAATGTCAAGTGCAGAGTCGGAATACCGAGCAATGAAGAAGCTTACAACCGAGCTCACATGGCTAAAGGCACTACTCGAAGACTTAGGCATCACGACTTCCGCTCCTATTACTATGCATTGTGACAATCAAGCAGCTATCCATATTGCAACCAACTCTGTGTTTCATGAGAGAACCAAGCACATCGAGCTAGACTGCCACAAAGTTCGAGAAAATATTGAGGAAGGAGTCACTCTGCCCTGCTACACTCCAAGTGAAGATCAATTAGCTGATATCTTTACTAAAGCTGCAAGTCTCAAGGTTTGTTCAATATCTATGGCAAACTTGGACTTGTAGACCTTACTCGTCCCTGATCAGAAATCCTCTCTTCGTGAAAATCACACTCTTTTTCCCTCGATATAGTTTTGTCCTACAAGGTTTTCTATATCAAGGTTTTTAATGAGGTGATATGTCACGGAGCTCCAAGTTTAGCCATCACTTAGGCTAAATTTGAGAGGGATTATTGATCAAGGATGTGAGATCAATGACAAGTAATCTCATGTTCGTACGACTGTCCATACCAATCACTAATGGCATGTAATCCGTATAAGAATGTGGTGAAACAGAGGCCCTATAAGTATCGAGACACATTGGAATAGAAGGATCTAGATGATGGTGATTGCAGGGTGTCATATAGAGAAGTCACATGTTGTCTTGGTGAACGAGCTCAACGAGTCAAACAAGGCAACACAAGTCGCTCTCAATATAAAGGTTCTGTAACAAGTCCATGTTCTGTGTCTTTCATTCTTAATTTCTAGCAACGGCTACATGTGTAGTAGCAGTCTCTATATATGGCTTGTAATTTACATTTGAGATGATATAATCTTAGTATTCTATTCTGTTCTTTGTTTACTCTCTTTCTCTGCAATTCTACTTCCGCAATTCTAACATCTCATTACTATGAATTTCCTTGATGCAATTTGTGGTCACAAGTGGTAATTAAATAACTTAAAGCTGTGGTGATTGCATCGCCGTACATATAGGTGCAGATCCAATGAGTTCACCAGGTGATTAAGTTCGGTTGTAGCAAAGATAGAACTACTGACAAATTCTAAAATATTTTGTTTTTAGAAAGATGTTAAGACAACTTATATAGACAATCTCAGAGCCTGGTATCAGATGTTTCTCTCTTTGTTGTTTAATTTTGTGGTGATTGCATTAACGTATAGCTGCAAATCCAATGAGTTCACCAGAGGTTCTTAAGTTCCGGGTTGAAAGATAGAACCACAGCAGTGGCTTCTGCTGCTGCAGAAGCTAGAACCACAGCAGTAGCTTCGAGGCAGTAATGTTTGTACCTTCCATAGGAGAGTCTCCGCGAGATAAATTTTCAGGACTTGTCAGATCAGAGATGGTGATTACAACTGAGGTAAAGGGTGAAATTAGTTAAAGCCTAGAAGAGTAAGAGGTAGCAACACTATCTTCTATATCCTTTGTAGAGAGGTTTTAAAATTAAAAATACAAAGAGAAACATATTCAATTGTCTGAAAACTGCTAAAATCAGGCATCATTATTTCTTCGGTGTGAAACTGCTTCTGGACGTCCGCGACTGTGTTCTTTGCATCTTCAATCTCTTGACCTTCTTTCTCATTCATCTCTTCCAATTATGCCTGTAAAATTCAGTTTTTGTTTAAGAGACAAAACAATACAGAGTAGCAGTTTCATGGTTCCACTATCTCTGCGTGCTTATTCGTTATTTTATTTTATTTTTGTTGGTGTGCTTAGTCGTTATTTTTCTTGAGATTTATATATAAAGGCTGAAGTTTGTGAGAATGAACTGCTCCGAAACTTGAGAATCATGCTCTACGTTTTCTTATGGACTAATAGTAAAGGTAAAAGTAGAATGACACTTAGCAAGCAATAAAGATTAAAGAATGGAAAGTGTATTTACCAAAGTGGACGCAACCATTCCTATGTTGTGATTGAAGATGCATTTGTTGACATAGGTGATGTCCTAAAACAAAGGTAGTTCAAGAGTTAGATCAGCAGGTTTAACTTCAAGAAGGAAATCATTTAAGGCGGTCAAGTGAATGTTTGTGAAGCAAGGAGAAGGTTTTAAAAGAGTAAAGACTTTCTTATTATAAAGATTAAAGGAAATTTTACAAAGATTGTTAATTTCCTAAAATATAAAGAAAAAGGAAATTAACAATTTCTAGTTTGACTAGATTTGGTAATTAGTCTATTGTGTGGTTAAGACCAATTAGTATAAATAGGGGAGGCTGGGTCTTGAGGAAGATCAGCACTTCATAGATCGATCAATTCTTTTAATTGAATCTTAAGCTTAGAGAAAGAATAGCTTGAAGATTCAAAGAGAGGAAAACGTTTTCTTAGATCAAAGTTGTGATCTAAGAACTTGAGTGAGTTAGAAAATAGAGTTAAGGAGAAACCTTGTAAGACTTATTTTCTAATAAAACTAAAGTGAGTTTGTTAATCCTTGGTTTGTTAAATTGAAAGCTTCCAAAATACATAGCTCTTGCGTTTTCAATTGGTATCAGAGCTTCCACTTGTAAGGATTTATTACGGGTGAGATCCTGTGGGAAAGATGGAGGGCTACGGTGATCTTCTCAGCAACAAGGTTATTCTAGATGATGGGAATTATGGTTTCTGGAAATCAAGGATGAAATCTATAATCGGTGGAATAGATCGACTTGCCTGGAAGACTGTCCTCGAGAAGTGGGAAGAACCAACAATCAAGGATGAAGACGGAAAGAAGGTTATTAAACCAGAGGAAGATTGGACTGATGATGAACTTAAAAAATCCAAATATAATTCACGAGCTCTCACGGAAATTCACTGTTGTGTTGGAAGGAAGCAATTCGAGTTGATTCAGGGGTGTGAGACAGCAAAAGAAGCGTGGGATACTCTTCAGATCCATTACGAAGGAACGACAAAAGTTCAGAGTTCTAGGAAAGACATGTTAGCTTCTCGTTTTGAGAATTTGAGAATGGATGAACATGAATCTATATCGGACTTCAGCTCTAAGATCAGCACCTTGGCTCAAGAAGCTGTAACCTTGGGAAAGAAATACAAAGATCAAAAATTGGTTAAAAAATTTCTTCGTTGTCTACCAACTAAATTTTTGGCTTTCAAAACTGCTCTATGTGTGTCAAATAAGGTTGAGGACATGAGCTTTGGAGAAGTAGTAGGGATGCTACAGGCTCATGAGTTAGAGTTGGGAGGAGTCAAGAATACTAAAGGCATAGCTTTGGTGGCATGTGAAAAAAAGGATAAGGTTGAAGGTGAGGATCCAGTTAGTTTGCTGGTTCGTCGGTTTGATAGGGTTTTAAAAAGGGTAGAACAAGGACAAAGTCAGAAGAAATTTACACCATACAAGAAAGCTGAAGAAGGAAAATTCTCAAGAAAATCAGAGATGCAATGTCACGAATGCAAAGGCTTTGGACACTTTGCCCGAGAATGTCCTACAGTTAGGAGACGTGAAAATAAGTGCTCGATATGTAAGGGTTTAGGACACAATCAAGAAGAGTGTGTTGGTCAAAAGAAAAAGTCTTTGATCAGTCTAGAAGAAGATATCGGGGAAGAGAGTGAAGAAGAGATTCTAAATTTTGTTGCATATCTTGGTATCACTGAATTTATAGACGAAGAAGAAGATTCTGATTCAGAAGAAGAACCTGAGGAGGAGTTAGAGGAAAGTTATAATGATGTTCGAAATGCACTTGTTAGTATCGCTAAAGAGAATCAGGAACTAGTAAAGGAGCAGCTTCGTCTTACAACTTTAGTCAAAACTCTTCAGGAAGAGTTAGTAACAGAAAGGAAACTTAGCCAAGGTAGTGTGGCTTTGATTAAAGAAAAACTTACCTGGTCAAGCGTTGTGAAGAACTGGGAAGTAAATTAAATGCACAAAAAGAAAAATCAGAGAAGCTACAAACAGAGCTCGTACACCAGTACAAGAAGATACACATGTTTGCAGGAACCAAGCAATTGGATGAGATTCTAAGCTATGGAAGGACAGAAAAGACTCATAGAGGCTTGGGATTTAATGATCAAACAGCAAGTAGTACAGGACAAACCAAATTTGTGTCAGGTGGGCTGAACATTCAAAGTACAGAAACAATAACAAATTTTCAAAAAGAAAGAAGAGGATGTCATTATTGTGGAAAGCATGGGCACATCAGGTATTTCTGTTACAAATTCTGGGAAAGGATTGAAAGGCTTAAACAACAAGGAAAATTCTTCTGAAATAGAATTCGTAATCAGATATGGGTGAAAAAAACTGACTTATATCAAACTGTGTCAAGAGAAGTTGCAAAGCATACTCCGGAGATTAATTTAAGGTGCAGCATGGCATTAATTACAGAAGAACCTGACAAAGACAGTCCTTGGTATTTTGATAGTGGTTGCTCACGTCATATGACTGGTACTTAGAATTACTTACAAGATTTCAGAAGAATTAGAGGCGGTAAGGTCACTTTTGGAGATGGAGGTCATGGAGATATTCAAGGAAAAGGAAGAACAGATGACAATACTTTACCAAAACTGATGAATGTCTACTTAGTTCAAGGTTTGAAAGCAAATTTGATAAGTGTAAGTCAACTATGTGACGAAGGATTAACGGTTTCATTTACCAAAGTGGACTGCAAAGCTGTGAATGAAGAGAAGACTGTTGTACTAAGAGGACTACGATCTGAGAACAATTGCTATATGTGGGATAACAACTTAGATGTGTGTTATTCAGCACGAGATGATCTAAACCTATGGCATCAAAGACTCGGACATATGAATGTCAGAAATTTAACAACACTAGTCAACAATGAGATAGTTCGAGGAGTTCCACACATTAAAGGTGTCGATCGAATGGTGTGTGGTCCATGTAATCAATGTAAGCAAGTAAAAATTCAACACAAAAAGGTTCCTGATATACAATCAAAAGAAGTCTTAGATCTGGTTCATATGGATTTAATGGGGCCAATGCAAACAGAGAGTATAGCTGGGAAAAAATATGCATTTGTGCTAGTAGATGACTTCTCAAGATATACATGGGTTAGGTTTATTCTAGAAAAATCAGACACAGTTGAGAGCTTTAGAATTTGGGCATTGCAACTGATTAACGAGAAAGGAGGAATCAAGAAGATTCGTAGTGATCATGGTGGTGAGTTTCAAAATGAAACAATGAAAGTGTTATGTGCGAATCATGGTACTGTGCATCAGTTTTCTGCTCCACGGACACCTCAGCAAAACGGAGTAGTAGAGAGAAAGAATAGAACTTTGCAAGAGATGGCACGAGCAATGATTCATGGTAATCATGTTTCACAAAAATTTTGGGTGGAGGCTTTGAATACTGCTTGTTACATTATAAATCGAGTTTATGTGAGGAAGAATTCAACCAAGACACCTTATGAGCTGTGGAAGGGAAAAATTCCAAATTTGAGCTACTTTCATGTTTTTGGATGCAAGTGCTATATCCTGAATGATAAGGATTATCTTGGAAAGTTTGATTCTAGGAGTGATGAAGGATTTTTTCTGGATTATTCAGAAAGTAGTACAGCTTTCAGAATTTACAACAAACGGGTAGGCACAATAGTAGAATCTGTCAATGTGGTCTTTGATGATTATTCTTTCAATCAATGGAAAGGATGTGAATCTGACAGTGATACAGAGGAGCCTGAGGTCAGTTAATCAAAGGAATCAGAATCTGGGGTTGTAACTGAAGTAAAAGCATAAACAAGTCAAGAATCATTAGTGCAAGTTCATAAGAATCACTCAGCTTCTGATATTATAGGAGACCTAAAAGATGGTATGAGAACTAGAGGTGTTAAGATTGATTTCAAGAAGATGGAAAGCAACTTTTGCAAGTTGGGAAAAAGTTCAGTATGAGTGTTTTGTCTCTTTCTTTGAACCAAAAAATCATGTTGAGGCTCTTAGTGATAATTCATGGATTATAGCAATGGAGGAAGAATTGGAGCAGTTTGAACGGAATGAAGTGTGGGAATTGGTTCCTCGACCTTCCAATACAAATGTAATTGGAACTAAATGGATATTCAAGAACAAAACTGATGAAAATGGAATAGTGGTTCGAAACAAAGCAAGACTGGTGGCTCAAGGGTACACACAAATAGAAGGGATTGATTTTGAAGAAACTTTTGCTCCAGTAGCGAGACTTGAGTCAATACGGTTTTTCTTGGGAATGGCTTGCATATTGAATTTTAAAGTATTCCAAATGGATGTTAAGAGTGCTTTCTTAAATGGGATCTTGCAAGAGGAGGTATATGTAGAGCAGCCTAAAGGATTTGAAGACCCAGTGAATCCTACTTATGTTTATAGTCTAAAGAAAGCTTTGTATGGTTTAAAACAAGCTCCAAGGGCTTGGTATGAAAGGCTGACTAATTTTCTGCTTCAGCAAGGCTATGAACGAGGTAATGTGGACAAGACTTTGTTTGTATTAACCTTAGAGCAGAATATCATGGTTGTTCAGATCTATGTGGATGATATCATCTTTGGTAGCACATCAGAAGACTTGGTGAACAAATTTGTGGAGAATATGTCTCAAGAGTTTGAAATGAGCTTGGTTGGTGAGTTAAAGTATTTTCTAGGTTTGCAGATCACTCAAACAGATGAAGGAATATTTGTATCACAAAGTACTTGTGCAAGGAAGCTACTGACAAAGTTTAAGCTAGAAAAATGCAAAGAAGCAGTAACTCCTATGAGTACGTCGAAGAAATTATCAAAAGATAAGAAAGGTCAAGCTGTTGATATTACTTTATATAGAGGTCTGATCGGTAGTCTGCTCTATGTAACAGCAAGCAGACCTGATTTATGCTTTAGTGTAGGAGTTTGTGCAAGATATCAAGCAAATCCTAAGCAATCTCACTTAGAAGTTGTGAAGAGAATCATTAAATATGTCAAAGGTACACTTGATCTTGGTCTTTGGATGTCAAAAGGATCAAATTCTAGTTTAGTAGGATACTGTGATGTAGATTACGCTGGAAGCATGGATGATCGAAAGAGTACAAGTGGGGGTTGTTTCTTTTTGGGGATTAACTTAATCTCTTGGTTAAGTAAGAAACAGAATTCTGCATCATTATCAACAGCTGAATCAGAATACATTGCTATGGGAAGTTGTTGTACTCAATTACTTTGGATGAAGCAAATGTTTGCAGATTATGGTATAGATTCAGGAATTCTACAAATCTTGTGTGATAACAAAAGTGTTATTGATCTATCAAAAAATCATGTGCAACACTCAAGAACAAAACACATTGATGTGAGACATCATTTTATTAGAGAGCTTGTGGAAAACAAGCAGGTTCAGATTGATCATATGTCTACAGAGATGCAGTTGGCTGATTTGTTTACTAAAGCACTAGATTTTCAGAGATTTTTAATGCTGAGGAATCTCATTGGTGTGTGTCAGACCTGATTGTACCGTTGTGGTACAGAAACTGATTCAGGTGTTGACGAAGGATGTGTTAAAACATGGATTAGTTGTGTGTTTTGGTTTGCAAAGTTATGGGCTTGGGCCGTATGTTATTAAAAAAAGGGGGTTTTGTTTTATATTAAATATGTGTTTTGTTTAAGAAGAAGAAGAAGAGTCTCGGAAAAAAAAAAGGGAACGAACTCGAGTAGAAAGAGTTGGAGATTTGAGAGAAGTAGATTTGAGAGAGTCGAAGTCATGGTAAGAGCAACTCGCAGAGGACCGATTTCCAGAAGAAACAAATCTGAGATTCATTCTGGTTATGACAAAAATCGACCATTGATTGTTGATGAGGAGATTGATGAAGTTGCGCATGCATTGAGTTTGGTACCATACTCGAAAGATTCTTCGGCAGAGAAGACCCAAGGCTAGAATGACGGATCGTTTGGAATTGCATGTGATATAGATCTGGGAGAATCCAAAGAAACGGAGTCAGATGAACCAGCGGTTGGGAGTTCGACTGATCAAGTTCACAAATCTCAAAAGGGAAAGAACCAGAGCTTTCGGGTGACGAAATTGATTCTACTGGAGTCTCGGTTCAAGAGCAATTTGAGCGAATGGCTAGGAAAAAGCGAGTGCACAAAAACCTTGGTCTTGCACCACCTAAGAAAACAAGAAAAACAGGGGAAACAAGTTCCACTCGCATGAAATCAAACTCAAAATTTGATCCTAAGGTGTTAGCTTCAGTTTCGGCTCAAACAAGGTATAAATCTTTTAGCTATAGGAATATTACCAAGGAACGTCTTGTAGATCTTGATGCTAAAGATGAATGGGGATATCTTGATTTAATTAAGAGAATGGGTATTCCGGATAGTGTTGAAGGTTTGGCGTCTATTGTGAAGGAGGTTATTGCTGAATTTTATGCCAATTTACCTGAAAAAGTTCCAGCTGATGGTGTCGAGGTATTGTTTTGTGGTCACACTTATGTTTTTTCTCCGGATGTCATTAACCAAGTTTTTAATCAGTCACCTTTGTCTGAAGAAGAGAAACAAGCTGATGCAGCTGTGGACTTACTTAGTCTTGAGAAGATTGCTGATACCTTGAGTGGAGAAGATAACATCAAGTGGCAGGATTTGAATCCCAGGGACTTGCCAGCTGCTTTTGGAGCTTTGTTCACCATATCCAGCTACAATTGGATACCATCATCTCACCGGAATCATGTGTCTGAAAACCGAGCCAGACTTGTGTACAAGATTTTCAAAGGGATTCGTTTTGATTTCGGCAGAATGGTGTATGATCAAGTGATCGATTTGTCTGCAATTCAAAAGTGTGATTCTCGCTGGTTGGTTTCTCCTAGAACTATTTTTAAGGTTCTTATGCATCAAGACCGGTTAGAAATTGCTGATATGGATGTTCTTGTCAAACCTGTGGCTTATCAGAAGGATGTTCGTACTGGAAAAGCTTATGCAGATAAGTTCCCTGATTGTCCCAGTTTTTACGTTCCACCTGTATCGTCTGAACCACCTCCTGCTGCATCTCCTGGTCAGAACTATATTGATGTTCAGCTTGGGAGCATTCGTATGCCATTAATAGATCAGAATGATCCGGAGTTAGTCTATGGAGCCCTTATTGATACAGCTCGAGTGCTACAGAGTCTTTTTGGAGTGGTGTATCGTTTGACTCAGAATCATCCCATGTCCAAAATGCTTTGATTGGTTTTTAACTTGTATATTCTTCAAGCAGGGGGAGAAGAATAAATTTATGGGGGAGTATCATTTTACGGGGGAGCATCAAATCAGAATGTTGTCATTTTACGGGGGAGTTTCAAGTCAGAATGTTCTTGTTCTTTTTGGATCAGAATGCTCTTGTTCTTTTCAGTGTTTTGTTCGTTTGAAACTCTAAGACACTTTGCAGTCTGGTTGTTTGTTTTTTTTTGGGAAATTTTCGTTAGATAAAGTTTGTCAATCAGACTGATGTTTATGAGTGAAGTTTAAATTGCTGGAATCATTGATCATGTATGCTTGAAGAAGCATAAGGTTAAAAAGGGGGAGATTGAAGATGCATTTGTTGACATAAGTGATGTCCTAAAACAAAGGTAGTTCAAGAGTTAGATCAGCAGGTTTAACTTCAAGAAGGAAATCATTTAAGGCGGTCAAGCGAACGTTTTTGAAGCAAGGAGAAGGTTCTAGAAGAGTAAATACTTTCTTATTATAAAGATTAAAAGAAGTTTTACAAAAATTGTTAATTTCCTAAAGTATAAAGAAAGAAAAAATTAACAGTTTCTAGTTTGACTAGATTTGGGAATTAGCCTATTGTGTGGTTAAGACCAATTAGTATAAATAGGGGAGGCTGGGTTTTGAGGAAGATCAGCACTTCATAGATTGAGCAATTCTTGTAATTGAATCTTAAGCTTAGAGAAAGAATAGCTTGAAGATTCAAAGAGAGGAAAAAGTTTTCTTAGATCAAAGTTGTGATCTAAGAACTTGAGTGAGTTAGAAAATAGAGTTAAGGAGAAACCTTGTAAGACTTATTTTCTAATAAATTTAAAGTGAGTTTGTTAATC